>NC_056745.1:11452723-11510223 GCF_019279795.1 Protopterus annectens
AGGCAAAAAGCTGTTTTTTTTTCATGGAAATGGGATTCTGGAAAAAAAGATATGTTATTTTTTTGGGGGGGGGGGGTTTAGTAGCAGATGACTGTCCTGTAGCCAACTTTCAAAAGAGTTAAAGGAGTCTTTAGTAATTCTCTGAAGATGTATTAGGATGTCTGAATGTATATTAGGGTAGAATCATCAGCATATTGTATGAGGGTAGCTTGCTGTGAGGATTTACGTAGAATGTTGGTGAATATATTGAAGAGTAGATAGTCAGAAGTGGAGCCCTGTAATTTGCCAATATTGACAGAAAGAAAATGTGAAAAGACATTTAACAGACTGGCTTCTATTAATTTTTAGTTGTTAAATCATAACAGTCTGGGTTGTGATAGCCCATTGAAAGATATTTCAAAGAGATTTTGGTGACAGACTACATCAAAGGCTTTACAGCAATCAAGGAATACAGAGGAATTTGAGTTTGCCTTTGTCTTGGGCTTTGCTAAGGGTATTTAAAAAGCTCTCTCAGTCTATGCCACAGATCGCCATGAGGGAAAGGTTAGTTTGGTTTTGCTTTCTTGTATTTTCTATTGCTTCATTGCCTATTTTGTATATTATGGTTTATTTTCTTTACACTGTGTTTTACTTGTACTCTGCTTTTAATTGCATATTTAAACTAGGAAATAGACCACAACTATGTCTCTTTTGAATAATACAATAATTAGAACAGGTCAATTAAAGTTAATTACCTGTGAACAGAGGGTGAAGTTAGGAAATAAACCTTTTACTTAAGGAGTAAAATAAAACATTTCAAAGCTTTACTGGGAGCGCTCAGTCAGACTGCCATAGATCGCCATGAGGGAAAGGTGAGTTCTTCTTCTGATTTACTGTATTTTGCATAGCTTCATTGCCTTCTTCTGTTTTGTATACTGTGGATTATTTTCTTTACACTGTGTTTTACTTGTGTTCTGCTTTTAACTGCATATTTAAACTATGAAAGAGACCAAAGCTGGGTCTCTTGTGAGTCACAAAGAAATTAAAATTTCACCCACCCTCCCACTCTGGTGCCGTTGTGTTTTTAAACTCAACTATCATTCGAGTTACCTGTTCCTTATGCTAGTTTGACCACATAGTACCTCCCCCTTCCTCTTTCACTGGGTATGTGAATAAGCATAGATTTGTCATTTGTGAAATTACTCCCCTTCAGCTATGCAAATGTATTGGTCATCCCAGTGTATTGCACAGAGCCAGAATATAAACTGCCCACTTCTTACAATATATTGTACTCTTTTAAAATAGATGGCTCCCCACTTAGACAGCTAAAGCTTAAGTTACCCCCTCATTCACATCCAGCTGTTTACTGCACACTGCAACACTTAGGATACTAACCAATTTTTTCCATCTTCCATTTAAAATCTGCAACATCTACTCCAGGACCACCAATTATTGGAGAGACCTCATTCTGTCTCTCAGTAGTCATCTTGGGATTAGTGTTTCCGCTTTCTGTCTCTTGGTAGTCATCTTGGGATTAGTGTTTCCGCTTTGCTCTTGGTGACAGAAGGAGAACAGGGACATAATTTCCTGGAGGCTGCTAATCACCAGAAAGACAAATAGCTGCTTCATAGGTGCCAGCTTGGAATTTGTGCTTATATTTGCTCCTGGGGAGAGAAGGGGCAAAGGGCATTGATTCCTAACTGTTTCTGATTGGGCAGTGAATGACTGTGTTGGACTCTCCTGACTGGTCTGGTTGCTATTCAAGACATCTACCAGGAAAAGGCTTGTATCATCTGGGAGAAGACTGTTTATCACCAAAGAGCCTGTGGCCTGCTTCCCATCTTGGGATTGGTGCTGCTGTTTTGCTTCTGGAAAGAGAAGTAAAGGAGCATTGTATCCCAGCAGCATGAAGCTGCGGTGAGAGCAGCATTAGTAGAAGGCATTCAGGTGAATCATCTCTTTTCAGCATTCCTGACAAAGCAGATTCTTTCTAAGTTCACTGTTTGATTTGCTGCTGTCTAACCCAACTTCAGAATCTCTCCTTAAATACGTCTTCCATAAATCATCAGTGTCTACTTACCAGTCTCCCCTCAAGTGTCTGGCAGTACCCTGTATAGATGCAAGCATTTTTTCCTGTAAAAGCACCCTTGAAATTTCACCAACACCTAGTTGCACACAGGACAACTAATCTGCAATGACAAGCATTACCCCCAGAGTTGCAAACCAGATACTCCTGACATTATTTTATATTCTGACTCCAACCACCTAATCAATAAAAAGTGTCCTGTTGACACGGGCATGAAGTTTCCCACAGACTCTGTAAGCAGCTCACTAGATACGGCATCTGAGGCAATACAGGAATTGCCTCGTGTTTACTGGCAACCAGTTAATTCTCAAACAAACTGATATGGTATTTGAAAGATGTATTTACACAATGTCACTGAAAGCAAAGCACTCACATAAAAGCACTCCTAATGTCAATGAGGTTGTCAGTAGCACACACACTGCACTTATCACACACAGTTCAAAGCAGGCACATAGACCCACATATTCTGAGGCATTTAAATGTAATTCTCCTAAACCCCAAAGACCTGCTTGATGAAGTGCACACAGCAAATACCATCTGCAGCCTGAATGCACTCTTTCAAAGCAACACCCAAATCAACACATACACCCCATATGATGGAGCCTCTACTTCTAAGTCCATAAGACAAGCCACCACACAATCCAACATTCTGGTCATTGAAGATTCCATTGTGAGCCACACTGATGTCTCTTTCACCAGACTAAGTAAGGAGAAAGGCAAGGTCAGTTGCTTATTAGTGGCCAGGATCAACCACATTATGCACACACTCGGGTCACTGGACCACATATACCATATTGACTCATTCATAGCACATGTGGGTGCAAATGACCTCATACATACCTCACTAGACTATATGAAGGAAGACACCATGGACCTTTCAGAATGCTTCTCTCAGGCTGGTATGAGCCTAGCACTGAGCAGCATTTTACCTTCTCCAAGGATGATGCCACAATATGAACAAAAGATTATTGACTTTAATAATTGGCTTAGTTTCTGGTATCATTCTTAGGGGTGCAATATTTGTCAGCATGGAAGGAGATGGTCAACAGACCAGGCTGCTTTGCCAGGGATGGGCTGCACCTTTCCCCTCTAGGCTTTCAAATATTCGCTAAAACATTGCCTTCCCCCATTGGCATTGTCTAAAAAAGGCACTAAGTGAAAGTACTTCTGACATAGCAAATCAAAGCCAAGGAAATCTAAAGGTCTTCCTGCTCAAAGCTAGGAGTCCATACAAAAAACTCCACCCCCTAGAAGCACTTCTCACCCTAGAGAATACTGACATTTGTGTGGCCACTGAAACCTGGTTTAACACCATGGAGATCACATCTGCAGTGCATGATTATAATACCTTCCACACATTTACATCAGCTACTACACAGACAGGGACTAAAGGTGGAGGTGTCTCCATTTGCATCAAAAATAAATGTATTTCAAGGCTGGTCAAACAGAACAATGCACTTGAGCTGCTCCATGTTCAAATCACCACAGGAAAAATCCAATATCACTCCCTTGCAACCTATAGGTCCCCCTCTATGGCCCAGGAAACCCAAACATGTATTTAAACTTATTGGAAACACTCACTATCCAACCCAATACCATATTCATGGGCAACTTTAATTACCCCACTATTAACTGGGAATCATATACAACACGAAACATACAAGTACAGAGATTTCTGAAATTTGTAAACACAAAGTCCCCAGACCAGAACGCCAATACACAGATCAGTGGTGCAAACATACCAAATCTGGTCCTCAGTAATATGGGAGAGTGTTCCACACACCCTAGTGTAATGTCTTTTCTGGTAAGGTTATACCACAAAAATGGTCTCCTTTGAATTAAAAAAATAAAAACCAGAACCCCAGCTAAACGTGGAATATTCAGGAACTACTCTAAGGATAACTTTGTACTATTAAGTGATAACCTGGCAAAACTTCAAGCCCCCATAAATCCTAAGAACACTGCTGCCTACACATACCTGTTCACAGAACCCTATACAAGCATGCTAACAGCTGCAGAGAAGCAGCTGTACTCAAAAGGAAGTACAGAACAAACTCAAAAAACAAGCCATCCTAGTGGAATCATACTATCAACAAGCTGCATAGCAGAAGGAAGAAAATCATGGCAAAAATTATGAGGTGTAACAACCAGCATGACAAAAGCACTCTCATCAAACTAAACAAACAACTCCGGGGAGGTGAACCACCCAGCACGACAAAAGCACTCTCATCAAACTAAACAAACAACTTTGAGGAGGCATACCACCCAGCACGACAAAAGCACTCTCATCAAACTAAACAAACAACTCTGAGGAGGCGTACCACCCAGCATGACAAAAGCACTCTCATCAAACTAAACAACTCCGAGGAGGCATACCAACCAGCACGACAAAAGCACTCTCATCAAACTAAACAACTCCGAGGAGGCGTAGCACCCAGCACGACAAAAGCACTCTCATCAAACTAAACAACTCTGAGGAGGTGTACCACCTAGCACGACAAAAGCACTCTCATCAAGCTAAACAAACAACTCTGATGAGGCATACCACCCAGCATGACAAAAACACTCTCATCAAACTAAACAACTCCGAGGAGGCGTACAACCTAGCACGACAAAAGCACTCTCATCAAACTAAACAAACAACTCCAAAGAGGCGTACCACCCAGCACGACAAAAGCACTCTCATCAAACTAAACAACTCCGAGGAGGCATACCACCTAGAATGACAAAAGCACTCTCATCAAACTCCGAGAGGAGGCGTACCACCCAGCATGACAAAAGCACTCTCATCAAACTAAACAAATAACTCCAAAGAGGTCTATCACCCAGCATGACAAAAGCACTCTCATCAAACTAAACAACTCCGAGGAGGCGTACCACCTAGCACAACAAAAACCACTCTCATCAAACTAAACAACTCCGAGGAGGCATACCACCCAGCACGAGAAAAGCACTCTCATCAAACTAAACAACTCCGAGGAGGCATACCACCCAGCACTACAAAAGCACTCTCATCAAACTAAACAAACAACTCCGAGGAGGCGTACCACCCAGCACGATAAAAGCACTCTCAGCAAACTAAACAAGCAACTCCGAGGAGGCGTACCACCCAGCATGACAAAAGCACTCTCATCAAACTAAACAAACAACTCTGAGGAGGCTTACCACCCAGCATGATAAAAGCACTCTCAGCAAATTAAACAAACAACTCCGAGGAGGAGTACAACCTAGCACGATAAAAGCACTCTCATCAAACTAAACAACTCCGAGGAGGCGTACCACCCAGCACAACAAAATCACTCTCATCAAACTAAACAACTCCAAGGAGGTGTACCACCCAGCATGATAAAAGCACTCTCATCAAACTAAACAACTCCGAGGAGGCGTACCACCCAGCACGACAAAAGCACTCTCAGCAAACTAAACAAACAACTCAGAGGAGGCGTACCACCCAGCATGATAAAAGCACTCTCAGCAAACTAAACAAACAACTCTGAGGAGGAGTACCACCTAGCACGACAAAAGCACTCTCATCAAACTAAACAACTCCGAGGAGGCGTACCACCCAGCATGACAAAAGCACTCTCATCAAACTAAACAACTCCGAGGAGGCGTACCACCCAGCACTACAAAAGCACTCTCATCAAACTAAACAAACAACTCCGAGGAGGCGTACCACCCAGCACGATAAAAGCACTCTCAGCAAACTAAACAAGCAACTCCGAGGAGGCGTACCACCCAGCATGACAAAAGCACTCTCATCAAACTAAACAAACAACTCTGAGCAGGCTTACCACCCAGCATGATAAAAGCACTCTCAGCAAATTAAACAAACAACTCCGAGGAGGAGTACAACCTAGCATGACAAAAGCACTCTCATCAAACTAAACAACTCCGAGGAGGCGTACCACCCAGCATGACAAAAGCACTCTCATCAAACTAAACAACTCCGAGGAGGTGTACCACCCAGCACGATAAAAGCACTCTCATCAAACTAAACAACTCCGAGGAGGCGTACCACCCAGCACGACAAAAGCACTCTCATCAAACTAAACAACTCCGAGGAGGTGTACCACCTAGCACAACAAAAGCATTCTCATTAAACTAAACAACTCCGAGGAGGCGTACCACCCAGCATGACAAAAGCACTCTCAGCAAACTAAACAAACAACTCTGATGAGGCGTACCACCCAGCACAACAAAAGCACTCTCATCAAACTAAACAACTCTGAGGAGGCATACCACCTAGCATGATAAAAGCACTCTCATCAAACTAAACAAACAACTCTGAGGAGGTGTACCACCTAGCACGACAAAAGCACTCTCATCAAACTAAACAAACAACTCCGAGGAGGCGTACCACCTAGCACGACAAAAGCACTCTCATCAAACTAAACAAACAACTCCGAGGAGGCGTACCACCTAGCACGACAAAAGCACTCTCATCAAACTAAACAAACAACTCAGAGGACAAATAAAGTCTACCAAAGCAAAATTTGAGGTAAAGTTGGCCTCCCAAGCCATGGACAATCACAAGGCATTCTTTAGTTATGTCTGCAACCACAAAGATAATAATACTCACGTGCAGAGCTCATTGTAAATGAAGCCACCTATACTGAGCCAGAAGATATAGCAAACCTACTGGCCAACAAATTCATCTCCACAACTTTACCCCTCTCTCTCCCTCAACCTTCCCCTCAGGAAATACCATCAAATATAACTCCCCCTACTATCACTAGGGAACAGATTCTTAATGTTGTCACTGCATCAATAGGCCCAGACAATATTCCAGGAAGCCTCCTAAATAGCTTGAAACATGACCTATCAGGCCCCCTGGGACTATTCAACTGTAGCCTCCCCAACAGGCTTTATTCCCCAAAAATGGCAAACAGCAACAAGAATCCCTCTGCACAAAAGTGGACCATCTACAGACTGAGAAGTCTCACTAGTCTGACATGCAAACCATGGAAAGACTTATCATGGAAATGATCAGTAATGATGTAGGAAACCTCCAGACACAGAATCAACCAAATTTGGTTTTGTCAAGGGCACGTAATGCCTACTTAAACCGGTGGGCTTCTTTGACAAGGTCACCAAAGCACGGAATTGAGGATGGCAAAATAGTTCACACTGCCTACCTTGACCTGACCAAGGCATTCGACACAATACTCCACCGGGGCATTGTTTGCAAATTCAAGTGATTAGGTATAAACCATTATTTCACCCAGTACATAGCCAGCTGGCTCACAGAATGGACTCAGAAAGTTAGAATTGAGGAGTTCTCCTCTACAAGCAGGCGAGTCACAAGGGGAGTCCCTCAGAGATCAGTTCTGGGACCACTCCTTTTTGGCATTTACTTCTCTGAAATCAAGGTTAATGCCAATGACCTCTGGCTGACTAAATTTGTGTATGATTGCAAATGAGGAACTGTCACTGAATCCCCCACTGACCAAATGTTCTCCAGGAAAGCCTGACATGTCAAATAACTGGTGTCAGAGCCATGGACTACAACTAAGTGCCAAGAAATGCATAATAGTATCCTTCGGGAAGTCATCCACCCCTTGTTAATTATCACACTGACAACACACACCTTACAGTTGTCCCTGAGGACACACATAGACAGTAATCTAGCCTTCGACCATTGCATGTCTACAGTGGTGAGAAAATCATTCTATGTTGTGCAAATTATAAACAAAATTATGGCGTCTAGGTCCAAGGAAGTCATTGCTCCACTGTATTCAACATTCATCAGACCCATCATTGAGTACAAAGTCCCCTTTGGTATGTACCTAACCAGGCATATCCAGCAACTGGAAAGTTCATAGAAGTTCCCCACTAAAAGAATACAGGGCATAAGTAATATGTCCTATTTAGACAGCTTCAAGGCCCTATCTCTGTATTTTGTTTCCTACAGGCTGTTGTGGGGAGACCTAAACCTGGCATACAAGACAGTGTCAGACCCCACTCTGATGGACTTCCTGCATACCTGCAAAGTAAACAGCAACATAATTACTTATTCTAAAGATGTAAACCTTACCTGTGATATAAACAGGACCTCCTGGACAGATAGGTATGTATCCCAGACACTACTGCACTACTGCATCTCTTGAACAGGCTCCCCATCCATGTGAAGCAGAGTTCATCCTTAACCCAATTCAAGTGTAACTTGGACAGTTGGATGGGAAACAGAAATTACATACCTGCTTTGATACCTATGTCACTAATAGACACTAGCAGCCTGTAAATGATTCATCTCCCAGACCCCTGCTTGTAAATGGTTCATCTCCCAGGCCCCTGCTTGTAAATGGCTCATCTCCCAGGCCCCTGATTGTAAATAGTTCATCTCCCAGGCCCCTGCTTGTAAATGGTTCATCTTCCAGGCCCCAGCTTGTAAATGGTTCATCTCCCAGGCCACTGCTTGTAAATGGTTCATCTCCCAGGTCCCTGCTTGTAAATGGTTCATCTCCCAGGCCCCAGCTTGTAAATGGTTCATCTCCCAGGTCCCTGCTTGTAAATGGTTCATCTCCCAGGTCCCTGCTTGTAAATGGTTCATCTCCCAGGCCCCTGCTTGTAAATAGTTCATCTCCCAGGCCCCTGCTTGAAATGGTTTGTTTCCCAGGCCCCTGCTTGTAAATGGTTCATCTCCAGGCCACTGCTTGTAAATGGTCTGTCTCCCAGGCCCCTGCTTGTAAATGTTTCATCTCCCAGGCCCCTGATGTAAGTGTTCCATCTCCCAGGCCCCTGCTTGTAAGTGTTCCATCTTCCAGGCCCCGGCTTGTAAATGGTTCATCTCCCAAGCCTTTGCTTGTAAATGGTTCATCTCCCAGGCCCCTGCTGAAGGATGCGTTCAAGTAGATGCTTGTGAATGCACTTCTTCATACGTTTTGACAAAAGGGGATAATATGGCAATAGGTCCGAATGAGGTCCCTCCTTTATGAAGGGGGATGACAAAGAATGTTTTTCCACAGAGAAGGAACGTATAATTCCTTGACAGATCTATTAATTAGAAAAGAGACAGGATAGGCTATGGAAATGGCATCTACCTTGAGGTATTTTGCTGGAAAATTATCTGCTGAAGGAGAACAGGGTTTCAGTTTAAGAAGTAATAACTTGATGTAGGAGACTGGGATGGGTTGTAAGATGAAACGGGGTATTTGCTTTATAAAGGGTTTTAATGCTTTCTATAAAATGTATACTAAATTGAGCAGCTTTTTCAGAGGTAGTGTTATCTGGTGCAGGATTAGAAGTGGTGGTTGTTCCAGGATGAAGTATACTATTAATAGAAGACCAGAATTTTGCAGAATGTGCATAAGGGCCAATTTACAGACTGCCAAAAATGAAATCTGTATCAGGTACAGAAAGTGATCAGCAACTTAATAGTGAAATTACAAAAAGGCAAGGATGTTTGTTTGTTTGTTTGTTTATTTATTTATTTTTAAGAACTTCAGGATCAAAATTAAATCAACAGATCAGAAAGGGGAGCTGCAAAACACCCGAGGAATGCTGTAAGAAGTAGAAGCTGTTCGTGCAGGATGGGGCAGTATCAGCAATAGAACTGATGACATCATCATACAGGAAACAGGAAGTGGATGGGTCAGTGTCAGCAATGGAACTGATGACATCATCATGCAGGAAACAGGAAGTTGAGAAGCAACAGCGATATCCACACAAGGGAACTCAGAACCTCTTACAACAATAAAAAAAATTATCAAGGGATTTATTTAATATAAAAAAATTACCATCAGTAGAAGAAACCAAGTGATAGATTTAGTGCCAGAAGGATTAAGAAGTACTTTACAAACAATATTACTGTGATACAGTCTCCTATAAAAGATCAGATTTTATTTCTTTGTCTGACATTTGTTGACCAGGAGTATCCAACTGAGCTAAAAGCTCCACAACAGCACGAATAATTATTAACAGACAAACAATGCTGAAAGAGTGTATATACAAAGAGTAAACAGAGTAATTAACACAGTATAGGCATGCTAGAGGGGGTACTTAGCCTAAGTACATTTTATAGTATGAGAACTAGTAAGTAGGGTTGTCACCTTTACAAATGCCCAACATTGTTTGTAGAAATGTCAGATTTTGCAGGACAAAATATACCCATAACCAGTGCAAAGGATAGAATTTCACTCTTTTGCAAAATAAAAGCTTATTCTTATAGAATTTGAAATGTTTATGCTATTTCATATAACATCTAAGTGATTCAGATTAAAAAAAAAAATGTTTTATGCAACTATTAAAGAAAACTTATGAAATATTTTTGTCCTAAAATCTTAGGACATTTACCATTTTTTCAATATTTTCGCAGGACACAACTAACACAAAGTGGGACAGGTGGTAACCCTACTAGTAAGCCTATAAACGCTTTATGATAAGCATGCAGGGAGGATAGGCAATGCCCGTGATATTTTGAGACAAGTTATGTAACAGAGCAGTTTCTTGAAATAGTGGATCAGCTATATTCAGATTATACAAACTCAATAACAAATCAGGTTAAGAATGAGATTACAGAACAGAGAGATTTTTACAAAATCCTCAATAGAGGGACAGCATCAGACAGTAGATGGAAATTGACATGAATAGCAACAGTGTAGAGTAGGTAAGCGAATGTCAGAGTTGTTCGAGATTGGCTAGGGGTACACTTACAAGTTGGGTTATTAAGTAGATATTGTTTTAGGGCCTTTTTGAATTTATGTGCAGTTGTTCTTTTTCTGATGTCAGGGGAAGCTTGCTCCAGTTTTGAGCAGGGGAGTAGCTATACATGTTTTGTGCAATATTTTTTGGGGGGTTTAAAGATTTCCAGGTGTTGTTGGTTAGAGCTTCTGAGGGCTCTAGCTGGAGTATAGAGAGTGACCAAAGAAGAGATGGTAGGGCAGGCTGTGGGCTTGTAGAGAATGGTGTGAATGATAGGGAGTTGTGAGAGTTGAAGTTACTAGATAGATAGATAGATAGATAGATAGATAGATAGATAGATAGACAGACAGACAGACAGACAGATAGATAGATAGATAGATAGATAGATAGATAGATAGATAGATAGATAGATAGATAGATAGATAGATACTGTGCGACATTGAGCGAATAAGTTACCCACACCGTGTTTTAGAGCAATTGGGAATTTGGGCTGAGCTCCTTAATAGTTTTCAACACTGCATGCCAAGTAATTATGAACCAATGGCCATGGTTTGCCAGTCTGTGGTCATGGTTTACCAGCTCGTGGCATTCCCATTGCATAGCTGATCTAGTTCAAGAAATGCTGTGGGAATATCACCAGCATGTCATTTTTAATGTAACACAGGCAATTTATTCAAGGGCTGTTATAGATGAAGCACTGAAATGCAAATTCACTTGCCAGCAGCAACCTCTGTATTAGTAATAGTTCTCATTGATGTGGAATTATTAAGATGACTTTTATTTCTGCAGGAATTGTGCAGACTGGCTTAGCATATTTTTTCAGGTGGTTAATATTTCCTGTGCTCTTATGAAGTCTCTTCTATTTAAGCTGTGCTGCACATGGCTGGGTCTGCTGGTCTGACACTAATGATCCTATGAAGTCTCTTCTATTTAAGCTGTGCTACACATGGCTGGGTCTGCTGGTCTGACACTAATGATCCTTATGAAGTCTCTTCTATTTAAGCTGTGCTGCACATGGCTGGGTCTGCTGGTCTGACACTAATGATCCTTATGAAGTCTCTTCTATTTAAGCTGTGCTACACATGGCTGGGTCTGCTGGTCTGACACTAATAATCTTCATACAGATTCAACTAGCTCATCCAAAGCTACCAATAAGCTACTTCACTTCATTTTCTTCATAACTATACGAATTGTAAGCACTCTACAAAGTGGTTATAAATATAGGTGGAGGTGGGGCTCTCTGCAGACAAAAGTACCTTATATTCTCTTAATATGGTCATTTTTTAACAGACAGTAATCTGGCATTGCCGGATTAGTGTGCATCTTTGTGTGAATTAAGTTGGAATGCTTTGTCTACTGTACGTTAATCTGAAATATGTGACTTTGGTCATTAGTACTAACGCAGATATCAGAGGAGGATAAGTCAACAATGTAGATAGAATTGCTGGGTTTGGGGAATGTCTGCAGTCAAAACTGACTGATCCTGCTGATCTAATAAAGTTAAAAAATCATTAGTCTGCCTTTGCAAGACTGGTGTGCATTTCTGTGAAGTAAACTGGAATTCTTTACTGTGGCCATTTTTATCACAATTAGACATGTGATGGGTACACAATGGAAGGGGGGGGGTCATCACTGTTGAGCACATACATTCATGGATTCTAATGACAGCAGTCTGAATGTCCTTTTGTGGTTGAAATGTTCTGAAATGGGTATTCTTGTTATTATTTGTCCACACATTGTGTTTCACTGCTTACTGGAAAAATGTTCAAAACTACAAATTAAAAATGTAGTCTTAATAAGTGTTCCTGTATTGAACAAAACAATCAGGAAGGTGAATCAAACAACACATGTATTTATGCATGTTCCTAATGTGTGCAGAGGGCCCATGGTTTGAAAACAACCCAAAGCCCAATGTGCACTCAGCCCATCACTGGCCAGATGCATTTTCAATGAATGTGGGGCTCAAGGGAAGTAACGTTTACTTTTGCAGATACTGTCTGTTTTCTTTGTGAAACTATTTTGTTTAACAAATGACTGTAAGTATTACAGTTATAAAATTTGAAATAAAAGGTTGAAATTAAATCCAAATATTTGTCATCATTGTAAAAGTAAAAAAGAAAATAATGTGCAGAATAAAGGGTTTGATAAAGTGTTTAAGGTAACTGGGAGGAGACAAACAAGTAATGGGACAATGGAATGTCTGGGTGGGGCCTGGTGCATTACCCGGCCTAGGGCCTCGTTTGACCATGATCCGGCCTAATCTCTCTCTTCAATACCCTGACCCCTCATAACCATCTTGCAGTCCCAAGCCCTGATTCGAAACTGATTTCAACAAAGACTGATCTGTAAAATTTCTTATAATCTGTCTCTTTATGAAGCCCTTTGATCATAGATATCTTGAGTTCACAAGTAATACAATAATTGTCAGATGACCAAAATTCTGGACCAACCGTACATTTAATAACCTCAGCGATGCTATTTACCCATATTACATCCAACATATCATCTATTATAGTTGGGCCAGTAACCACCTGGGTATAGTTTTTCAATAAAAAAATTTCAGTAATATCTTTCGTCATGTTAGAGTTAGAGGAGGGAAAGCTCCAGTCTCCTCCTGGTGCACTGATATCACTGGTAATTATATCACGTCCACCAGTGAAGCAGTCCTGGATCCATCTGCCCTGGTGCACTGATATCACTGGTAATTACATCACGTCCACCAGTGAAGCAGTCCTGGATCCATCTGCCCAGGTGCACTAATATCACTGGTAATTATATCACGTCCACCACTGAAGCAGTCCTGGATCCATCTGCCCAGGTGCACTGATATCACTGGTAATTATATCACGTCCACCAGTGAAGCAGTCCTGGATCCATCTGCCCAGGTGCACTGATATCACTGGTAATTATATCACGTCCACCAGTGAAGCAGTCCTGGATCCATCTGCCCAGGTGCACTAATATCACTGGTAATTATATCACGTCCACCACTGAAGCAGTCCTGGATCCATCTGCCCAGGTGCACTGATATCACTGGTAATTATATCACGTCCACCAGTGAAGCAGTCCTGGATCCATCTGCCCAGGTGCACTAATATCACTGGTAATTATATCACATCCACCACTGAAGCAGTCCTGGATCCATCTGCCTAGGTGCACTGATATCACTGGTAATTATATCACGTCCACCAGTGAAGCAGTCCTGGATCCATCTGCCCTGGTGCACTGATATCACTGGTAATTATATCACGTCCACCAGTGAAGCAGTCCTGGATCCATCTGCCCAGGTACACTAATATCATTGGTAATTATATCACGTCCACCACTGAAGCAGTCCTGGATCCATCTGCCCAGGTGCACTAATATCACTGGTAATTATATCACGTCCACCACTGAAGCAGTCCTGGATCCATCTGCCCAGGTGCACTGATATCACTGGTAATTATATGAAGCAGTCCTGGATCCATCTACCCAGTCTCAAGTCCCTATCTATTCTCAAGTTGAAGATCCACAGAAAAGTCTAATCTCCATAATGTGCCTTCCATCACAGACTCTTACCACCATGATGTCACACAAACTGAGTAACACAAGAGTAACTCAACCACATGCATTTGATGCATATACAGATATACTACAACCCCTCCTGTCCTTTCTACCTCCCCTCTTGTCCTGTCTAAATATGTGCTTGAAGCCTGGAATTAACAGTAGTTTGTTTTTATCACTAAACTAGGTTTTGATAATCCACAGGGTATCACACCATCCACTTGCAAATTAAGCTTCTAGGTTGATCCACTTATTATTTAGGCCTCTGGAGATAGACAAGAGACACATTAATCAACATTGGTGGATTACACTATCACCTGTGATAAATTTGCCATTTCTAAAAAAACTTTCATGGTGCTAATGAGTTTAAGACTGAATATTCTGGGTGGCACAGTGGCTTAGCGGCTTGTGTTGTCACCTCACAGCAAGAGGTTCTCTTCTTTGATTCTCATCTGGGGAACCTACGGTGTGGAGTCTGTATGTCCTCCCTGCATTTGTGTGGATTTTCTCCAGGTGCTCTGGTTTCCTCCTACAGTAGGTGGACTCAGTACTCTATACTGGCCATAGGTTTGAACGTGTGTGTGTGGTGTGTAGTATGTGTGTGGTGGTTTCCTCCTACAGTAGGTGGACTCAGTACTCTATACTGGCCATAGGTTTGAATGTGTGTGTGTGGTGTGTAGTATGTGTGTGGTGTGTGTGTGTGTGTGTGTGTGTGTGTGTGTGTGTGTGTGTGTGTGTGTGTGTGTGGTGTGTAGTATGTGTGTGGTGTGTGTGTGTGTGGTATTGAGGAACTGCAGAAGGGCTAGCACCTAACAATGTCAACAGTGTCTTTAGATGATTGTCACTGTTGATGTAATACTTCAACTCCATGATCAAAAATGGGAAAAAGTGGTTACTGATAGTTGGATGGATTCTGTTACCTGATGTGCTAAGATTAGGTTATTTTATAAGGGCAAGGTTCACTTATCAATCATTTATTTTCAAACAGTAATTACTTTTATGGCATTCAACCAAAATGTGCTTCTGATAATGTTAGTTGTGTACCCAGCAATCCAAAAAAGCATGCATCTAGAAAAATATCAGGAAAAAAGTAGAAAACCTACAAACACCTCCCAAATAATATATGCCCTTAACTGTCATGAAACCTCCTAGTTTCAGTGTGACCAGCATGATTATTCCATGCGGCAATAATCACAGGGTTATACTTTTTGTTAACAACAAGCTTAGATAGGATATTGTTCACATCTTCCATTTTGCATCCTCCCAAGCAGGAAACAGTAATTCACTTTCTGTTAATGCTGGGGATAATGCTATTTATGCCCCTTAAAACAGAGACACCCTTTACCACAATCTGAGCCTCCTTTACAGGGGAGCTATGTATAGAGGGTTTATTAACAATACCTCTATCATCTTGGTTAAGCAGACCCTGATCGAATAATGACGCACCACCCTGTGCCTTCGACTTTTTTCCTTTCTATTTTTCATTCTTGGGTCTCAGTTTAATGGCTCAGCGTGATTCCATAATCTCTTGTTTTTGGAAATGGAAACATTACTAGTAATCTCTCTGTCACTGGCATCAGTACTCATACTGGGGGTAGTACGAAATTCTTCCCATTACTAGGTGTAGATTTTTAAATATTTTCAGTGTTACTGTCCATGTTGTTAGTATCTCCTATCTGAACACCAGCTTCACAGATCCTAATAAAATTATCATTAGCCTGGTAATTATTTGCACATTGACCATATAGCGGCACTTCCATTTCTTTACATTGATGAATAATGAAATCATGGAATAAATGTGTCCTCTCTCATTTTCCTTAGCATCAACCACTGACATTGGTGCAAAACCTTTGTTAAATGTTGAATTTTGAATAGCACAATTCGTGTAATTCTACCGTGAGTATTAAAATGTGCACATAAAAATCAGGAAATCCCTACCTAATAGGTCACTGAGACAGAACTCATTCATCTGTTCCATAACTGCTAATTCAGTTAAGTATGTACACTAGCAGTAAATCCTGGATAAACTACTGCAAATCACACTTCCACTACTGAATCTGATTGCTTGCTACCATTGTCAATCATCCACAACTAATTTAGAATGAAAAACACTCCAAAACAAAGGAACATGCCACCCCTAATCCTGAAAAGGGCAACAAGCAAGACGCACAGTAATTCATCCATCCACAATCACTTTTTTCCCCAATTTTGCACATGGGGTCAGGGTGTCACTTCAACGGTGACAATCACCTAGAGCCAAGCTTTACATCGTGGAGTGGCATTCCATATTTTTAATCTTTAGAATCATGTTCATCTCTTCAACTGCACATGCATGTCTGGTTTCTTTAAATATTCTTGACTGAAATATCATTTATGGGGCTGTCTTCAATAGATATTTGATCTTTTTACTGGGACACTTTTTGCTGCAATACACCCTTTTTTGTAGACCCAGCTAAAAGAATACCCTCGCTGTTTAATTCTTAGCTTTCACAGTTTGCAGTCATTCCTTGCCAGGGACAGTATGTTGCTGCAATTCTGACTGCACTTTTCCTTGAACATTGACATGTTTGTCTCATACAAGTATCTGCAATTCTTTATTCACAGCTTTTCATCCTCTTGTAGATTAAACCTTAGGTCGGATGTTTAACTGAAAACGTTTGCTTTAGACCTCAAGCTTTTTTAATGAATTATGTATTCTTTTGTCTCCATCTTGTAGCATCACACTTGCATTATAATATAATTTTTGTCTCTGCAAATGTCTTTCCACCATTTCTGTTTAATTGGCACTGAGTTTCAGACATCACTAACTCAGCCGAAGAAGCTAATGTCTTTCCAACCCTCTGCCCAGAAACAACTGAGCTGGGGTGAACTGAGTCTCTGCAATGAGGCATATTCCAATATTCCAGAACTGTGAGAGGGCAGTCCTCATGTCCATTGCTACTATTTGTTATCATAATAATTTCCCTCTTTGGATAGTTCTCTTTAGGTATCCATTACATTTTAAATACTGGGTGTTACATGTCTGCATTCACATCATTTGATAAATCTTCTGAATTGCTAACTTTAATATTGCAAACTATTATCAAATTTGACAAACTCAGGTACCCTAGGCTCAAAAACATAGACTTTATTGCACTTATCACATCAATACTTATGATGCCTGTCAATTCAATTATTTCAGGGAACTTGGAATAATAACATATACAAACAAGATATGTAGTTTCACTGAAATATATATATATATATATATATATATATATATATATATATATATATATATATATATATATAAATATTACAGTAGTCTAGAGATGGGAAATAAATACTGACATACTGTTTTGCTGGCCACTAATATCTGCGAATAATGGAAATTCTAATTTTAATACAACACCACTGGGTCTGTGCAGGTGTCTTTGTCCCTTGTATCTGCTTACTAAATACAACCACCTCTGACATCAAATCAGCATGGGCAGAAGAAGGCATATACGCACTTGTCTGATCTTGACAAAATATTCCTTAATGTTACAGTTACCTTATAGGTCCTACACAATTCTGTCTGGTATCCATTTTCAGCATCGCTGACTTATTGGCATCATAGTGTTTCTTCACTCCTAACTAGTTCCTTAAGCATTTCTAAACATTTCTTCTTGCTTATATATCTCTACCCACAGGCTATGCCTGGCTAACAGCTTTGTTAGACTCATAGTTACCTCATAAATATCACAGTACAAAAAATGCAAGATACTGCATAACTTCTGGAACTTTCTGCAAAGCCTGCTTATCTTCAAGCTTTTGCATCTGCACAGCTGCTCTTACTTCTTCTGCATCAGGCGTCGGTCATCTGACGTCAGAAAATGCCCAAATAATTTCAGATTTGTCACTCTTACTGTACATTTCTTCTTACTTAACTTAAAACTTATTTTACATTTCTTCTTACTTAACTTAAAACTTATTTTACATTTCTTTTTACTTAACATTAAGATGCCTTAATCTTTTCAGTAGCTACAAGTCTTCTTTCATCAAGCAGTTGACATTAGTGTGGAGGCCATATTTACATTTCAGAAGTCCTCAGTTAACTGTAAAAAGGCACTTTTGAATACTCCTGGTGCTCATGAAATACCAAACAGAAGAAGTTAAAGGAAACTGTGCCTTCCTAAGGTTTTATTAAATGTATACTATCTGAGCTTTATTTATCTATGTTTATCTGCCAGAGTCGCTGGTTTGCATCTGGTACTGCAAAGAACCTAGCATATGGCATAATGGAGATTACTTCAATGGTACACAAAAACTCTTTATTCAGAGTTTATGACAGTTCATGCCTCAGTAGAAATACAAATTTTGCCTTGATTCAGAACAGGAACCATGTTATTCTTCTGTAAGTTCAAATTATTTCTGGATGACACCTAAACGTTCCCATCAGTTCCTGTTGTATTCGTAGGTTTATAGGAGGATACTAGTCTAATGGCCCTAGAGCCCTTACATGCCTACCCGTATTATCCTGAGTGGCCCCAATCTTCCATAGATTCATAGATTAGTACTAAGCTAACTGCCCTTGCGAGCCATTTTAAGCCTAGCCAATTATCCCTTGTGAGACACAAACACTGCACCATGTGTTTGTAAGGCAAACACCTTAACCATTAGGCCACCCTCCCACCCTGGTTAGTTGAGTGACGTTCACAGAGGTAAGGATTTATGGTAGTTAATACTAACTTCCTCTTTCCAGGAGGGACATGGGTGACACCCCAGGAGTGAATCTGCAGTCACTCATCCATTGATCTAGGTTGTGTTTGAAGAGGGTTAGAGAGGGACTCTGTTTCACAAGAACTGGAAGCTTGTTCCACAGAACGGCAGTCTCTGGGAGATGTACCTATCTCTCCAGCAAGAACTGTTCATATCAGAGGTTAGGTTAAGATCCCTGGAGCGAGTGACACTCCTCAGTTTCATTTAAGAATTTATAGCATTTCTATCAGGGCGGGGTCAGATACTGCCCTGTAAACCAGGCACAGATCAGCCCTTAGCAACCTGTAGGAGACAAGATACTGTGACAGGACTTTCAGTCTTTCCGAGAAACACTTGTTTTGTGTACCCTGTAAGAGACAGAATACAGTGACAGGATTTTCAGCTTTTCTGAGCAAGACTTTTTCTTTGTTTTGTGTATCCTGTCATTTCTCGGTGAGAAACTTCTATGGTCTTTCCAATTGTTGCAGGTGTCTGGCGAGGTACATGTAAAAGGGACCATTGTACTCAATTATTCGTCAGATGAGGGCAGAGTATAATGGAATTATAACATCCTTATATCTACATGTGATGCCTTTACTTATAAAATGTGCCATATTAGAAGGATTTCCTTAAGACTGTGTATATGTGGTGGTCAAAGTTCAGACTGCTATCAACCCGAGTACCCAGATCATGTATCACTGGATCTACACTTAGGGCAGTTCTGTCTATAATGTAATTAGCAGGGATCTCAGCTTTCCTAAAGGGAATAATAATGCATTTGTTTGCATTTGGCTTTAATCCATGGCTTTGGTACCAATCATTTGTCTGCATTAACCCTGTCTGCAGTATACTAACATTGTTGAGGGACACAATGATTGCTCTCAATTTGCAATCATCAGTCAACTTGGTCAGCCACAGGCCATCCATGTTTGCCTGGACTTTTGAGAAATAAATTCTGAACAGTAAGGGGCCCATCACAAAACCCTGAAGTATACCACTGGTGACTTATCTTTTGCTAGAACCGAAGTCACCCACTTTCACAGTATGTATCTTTTCAATAAGCCAGTTGGCTACCCACCTGGTAATGCAAGAATTAATTCCAAATTGGGACAGTTTCTCTGTAATACCTGAGTGGAGGATTGTGTCAAATACCTTGGCTAGGTAAAGATAGGTGGCATGCATTGTCTTTCCCTCATCCAGGGCCTTGATGATTTTCTCGAAGAAGTCAACCATGTTTAACAGGCATGATCTACCTTTAACAAATCTGAACTGCATTAGGTCCAGAGTTTGGAGATTACTTACGGCCTTGTTCATAAGGCCTTGCATATGAGGCTAGTCAAGCTTATGGGCCTATAATTCCCAGGTTAGATGATGGATCCTCTTTGTGCAGAGGGATCACTGTTGCTGTCCTCTATTCCACGGGAATTTAGCCAGTTGACAAGCTGTGGTTTAACAGAGATACAAACTGGTCTGCTAGGTTATGTTTTAAGTTGTTTAAAAGGCAACCTGGGATGTTGTCTGGTCCCGTTGATGCCATGTTCTTGGTTTTGGAGACAGCAGAAATGACCTCCTCTATTGAGATAATAGACTGAGGAATGGTAGCAGATATACTCTGGGGGGATGACTGGAGGTAAAGTTTACTCCAAATCTGTTGGCTAGCAGGTTGGATCTTACCTCCGGTTGAGTACAGGTGGTGTCAGCCACAACCAGCTCAGCACACAGCTTAGTATTACTGTTTAGATTCTGGACATAGTTAAAGAAGGTCTTGTGATTATCCTTAGCTAGGGAGGCTATTTTTACTTCATAATTAGCTTTGGAGGACTTGACAAGATCTCTAACTTGTTTGTTTAAGTTAGAGAGGGATTTCTTCCTCTGCCGAGCCAGTTTCTTTTTGTTCTTGGACATTAGTTTTTTTCTCTTTTCTTGTTGTATAGCCTGCTTATACTATGAGTCCACAAGGGTGGTTTGTTTTTCCGGAAAGACCTGGTTTTAATCCGGTCAGGTGCAGCCAATTCTATACAACTATTTAAGTGGTTATACAGGACATTGTTGTACACCTCTGCATATGAGTCTGTGTTATCTGTGCTCATGGGGGCTTTGAAACTTCTTATGCCATCACTTAGTACAAGGTAATTTGCCTTTGAAATATTCTTAAGTGATTTTGAGCTAAATGGGATATCTAGTCTTAAAATTACATCAAAAGAGACTAATTTATGGCCCAGTCCTAGCGGGGAAGGCATCACACAGGGGGTGCAATGTTCTTCCAGATTAGTGAGTACTATGTCCAGGACATTTGTGCCTCTTGTGGGTGTGCTGACTAGCTGTTCCAGAGCATTTGCACTGACAAAGTCCAAGAACATCTGAGCCAGCATATTTGTGGTTGTGCATGTTTCCCAGTCAAAGGTAGGATAATTAAAATCACCCATTGTGTGTGCTATTATGTGCTGTGGTTGCTTTTTGCCATGTTATCTGTGTAAGTGGTTTCTGTTTTGGAGGAGTACTAGTGAGAGTAGGTTTATGTGCTGTATCCTTATTCATGGTAAGAAGTGTGTGTGTGTGTGTGTGTGTGTGTGTGTGTGTGTGTGTGTGTGTGTGTGTGTGTGTGTGTGTGTGTGTGTGTGTGTGTGTGTGTGTGTGCAGACAACCTACCTGGCATTCGATTTGTCCTTATGTGAGAGTCTTGCTTCCAATTTTATAGTGTAATTACACCTCTCACTTAAAGTATTTGTTTGCTTCAGGAGTAAGTGGTTGTCAGTATGCATTAGGAAATTGCTACATTGCCTCAGGCTGCCCATGTCTATCAGGCTGGCCAGAGAGATGATAAGAAATTGCCCATCCATGATAGCAGGCTCTTACTGTATGTTTTATTAGGGAAGGGAATGGGTTAATTTGACAGGACTGTGCTCGTAGCATCAAGACGACAAGAGGGACCTACACTTTGTGTAGGCTAAGGTTGATCAGTAAGGCAAAGCTGCTCAGTGCCCAAATTATTTGCTCTTAGACCAGCAGAAAAGCTTGGAAGAGTTTCACTGACATCTGTTTAGGGAAAAACAAAGCTTCTAGACATCTGCGTCTATAGAGGGCACTGCTGACTGCCGCTGCACAAAGAGCAGTGCTGTGCAACTGCAAGGCTTAAATATGAGCAAAGAGAAACAAGCTTTAGGCTAACTACCAAATGGAAAGCACATAATAAGCCTTCCACCAGCAACCCCCAACTAAGAAAAGATAGATCAGCACACTTCTGCCACAAGGGTGCTGCAGAAAAACACCTACTTAATGTGAATAGCTGGTTTGGAGCCCAAGTGTAACAAGACCACACAAACTACCTACAATTAACAAATACAACACAATACAGTGCATTTCTACTTAAAGCAGCAACAGACAGTGCATTTTCTTTGAAGTGCTAAAGTTCTGTCACAGTGTATAAGAGAAGTGCAAAAAAATACTTGGAGCCCTTTTGTGTGTTTCGCAGGTCAGATCGACCAGGTAAATACCTACTGCCACTAGATGAATAATCCCAGCCCTCCTAATGTAAAAGCACAGTAAAGAAGTGTCCAGAGTGAAATGCTACCACAAACAAACTTGAAGATACCGATACAGCAGTGTACTTTAAACAGCTTATAAAAGTGTGATTATTCAATTAAAGTACTTCACTTTGTATAAATGAGCCAAAAGCCACTAAACTATACAGAATTTATAAAGGCACTAAAAAAATACGCTGATTAGTAAGTCCTCCAGACAATAAAACTACATGCAGAAATCTCAAGTGTTTCCTCAACCTAAACAAACCAGGCTACCTCCCAGTGCACTAGATGGAAAATCCGCTGACCTCATGATGTAAAAACAAGTGCTTGCTAGTTGCTAGTGTGTAAAAATACACTACGTTACCCAACAGCTAGCTAGATAATGAATTCAGAGCAAGTAAAACAGGCAATAAGAGGCAAAATGTACTTTTTCAATATAAGCAGAAGGAAAGGCAAATAAATAATTCAAGATACCAAAATCAGTATAGAAAGGGAGGAGCTTATTAAGCTCAATTTACAGTAGGGGTGGGCAGCTTAAAATCACCAGCTTTAAAAAGCAGATCAATGCAGGAGAGGACAGGTGGGAAAAACTAGTAGGAAATCATCAGCACTGCTTTTAGTTTATACAGGCTTGAAATCTTTTAATAAAAAGACAAAGACCCAGACATTTACTGTGTATTTAAGTATCACTCAAGAACACCTGGCACTTTCATAGCAGAATGTGTCACAAGCATAACATCAGGATTTATCCATAAATGATTCTCTCTAGGCAAAGTTTACAAGTCTATGCATAATTGGCATAGTTATAACACATTTCACTTTATTTCGTGACATCTGTGTACAATATTTAAGATGTTGAGATATGCCTGCAGCTGTGTGACTGCTACTATAAAATTTCACACTGCTTTCACAATGTGATATAAGTTTACAATTCCTAACCATTACCAATCTAAATAGCTAAACGTGTGCTGGCAACTATTTCTACAATGCCCTTTTGCCCCGCTTTAAAAGCTATACTTATACTCAGTGTTCGTGTCTAGTATAAATTCAATATTTGCTTATTAACTTCTTAGCATTTGTTGCCAAAAGTACCCAACCTGCATTCCTGCATCAGTGGCTCTGATGAATCTAAAGCATTTTATAACTTTGTTGTGTCACCTCTTTTGACATTAAATATCCCTGACAGTTATTTTTCACATTTTCTCAGCAATGTGTACACTTTTGTATATATTTGAGTTTTACTTTACGCATCTTTTCAAGATGGTTGTTTCCAGCATTGATTCACCCAAACTGATTAAAAGCAGGGCAGTGCTTCGTCTAGTGCTTCCACACCTAAAGTATACATTTTAACTGGACCGTATCTGTTATGGTCCTCATGGCTGTCCATCATTTTCATTATTGTAATGACACGCTCTCACTTTACGTCCCGATCTTTGCCTTTTTATTTGACTCACATTTTGTCTTACAAACTTCTGTTCCCTCAAGTTAATTCTCTTAATGGTATACTTGTACATTTGTTTACCCTGTATCCATAAACACCTTGTGGTTATGGCAGTCTACTTCTCTTAACAATGTGCCTCTTATTTAACAATTTCTAATATCACAAGTTATTCTGTTTTTTTTTTTTTTTTTTTTTTTTTTTTTTTATCAGTGAACAGTAAAACTGACCACATTCATGGCCTGTACTCTAACTCACTTGCATGACAATGTGACCTTGTAAACAACAAATAAAAGGCAAGCTAATTCTAAGCTCACAATAATTCTTTAACCATTGTGAGATTGCTACTACTTTATCTTTATCCTCTTCAGGATAAGAAGAGTTAAATACCTTCAAACCTTCTTCTGCATTGTAACTTTTTAAGTTTCTCAGCTTGCAAGGCAGAATAAACTCTACTGTTGGATATAAAGCTTTCAGTTTTCTAATAAACTGCTTTGCAGTGAGAGAATCTGTGCTGGTTACAACTGCAGCACTTTTCTAATAGCAAATTGTACTTCAAAACACAATATTTGTTGGAAACAAATACATTTCTGCATTTTTGCAACACAGCATATCTTAATAATAGACACATTTCTGTGCATTTGCAAATGTATCTTCAGTTTTTCCAATAATGGGGGGCAGATGCTGAAAACTAGGGGCAGTTTTAAATATTGCTCTTACAAACTTAAAAAGTTGCTAGAATTACAGGATTTATGTTAGTGTGCTTTTCTGAAGGATATGAAATCTGATACTCCAATGTATGCCATTATTTAGTGACATTAGCCCTCAGTGATTTCCCAGAAAACCACAAATTTGAACAAACCAAACATATGAGGGAAAGATCTGGACAGTTGAGAGGTATGGCTGCAGAGTTTGCCATAACACTTAGTAAATAAAAGAAACATATACCGGGAATCTACTTAATCATCCATACTTTGTTCACTTATTGCTGTCTACAAAGAATTTATACTACATTACATGCAAATCCCTGAATCCTATTCATTAGCATATTTAAAGCTGCATATTCCTAAATTCTACACTTTCCACAGGGGCATCTTCTTCACCTTCCCTACAAAACCTTCAGTCTCCTGCATACAGGACCTACCCAGCCAGCAAGCAGGAGCATGCTATCCAGTTTAAACTCAACCAATATAAATGTTACTGTACCATCAGTGAAGGAGGTCTGAGTACAACATGAGGCCTTACGTAGTGTGCTGTGTTTAGCTGCATTAAAGACAGTCCCAGTGAACCCATTTTACCAGGATAAATACAAGAGCAACTTCTGTACCACCAACAGTCATAGTGTATCTGGCATCAACACATTAAATTAATCTCCATCACTACCACATCCCTCTCATGCTTCACGTCAGAAGCCCAGAACCAAGGCACAGAAATGCATGTGACAACAACAGATACAGACAACTAGGGAATTCCTCCCATCTGGTGTCTCTACACAATGGGCTGAATGCAGCATGAAATTTTACCAATGGCATGCATAATCTAATGGCCCAATAGCACAGAAAGATAAAGCCCTTACTGTGCCCCATATGACCATTGTTTGTTTATTAGCACAGGTGGTGAAGGGGCTGCAAGCGGAGGATGGGAGTGAGCGATCTGTTTTGGAGGCTTGCAATCTCCATGGTGCATATGCAGTGGGCCTCTTACATGGGAGCTTATTCATGCATGGAAGCACATATGCACCCATTTGTGAAGCCCACACAGCTGCTGTGGGGTGGCAGGACTTAGGACACACTATCGGGCATCAGTATGATAGGATACGGAAGCTAAGACAGATCTAATAGAACCGGTGAACAAGGAGAGGAGCTGGTGACAGCTGATAGTCAGCCATAAGGAAGAAAAAAATAGAACATCCATAACCTAAAAACATAGAAAATCACAACTGTTCTGTCTGCATATCTTGAAGCTCCATTTTGGCACTTGTATTCTACTGGTGAGTGAAAATGTATGCAGTGAAGCCTTGGGGTGTGGAGACAGAGAGAAGAGAAAAGAATGTACCTATCATTGACCCTCTCAGTTCTGCAAGTGCCTTCAGAAAGGTAGCATAATCACCTGCTCTAATAAAGAACAATGGAATCCTTCAATGCAGACCCCCCCCCCAATCTCTAGAAATTCAGCCACCTGGCCCAGTACAACACCTAGGAGCAGTGACACCTTCCACCCATCAGTGCCTGCTTTCCCCAAGTGCAACCAGTAGCAAATCTGCTCCCAGTACTTTTACCAAAATCCCAGCAACAGGACCCCACCCAAGGCAAAAAAGTAATGGCACTCCCACCCAAGACAAAAGAGAAGCCCAGCTAGATAGGAAGCTTGTACATATCACTTAAGAGTACATGATCTTGAGATGCAGCAACAAAGAGGCACACTGGCCCCAAAAAAAAAAAAAAGAGAGAGAGAGAGGGAAAGGACCTCCAAAAGCACCACTAAACTAGAAGAACTGATGTCTAAAGGAAGAAAGTTACCTCCATGGATGCTCAGCTGAACTCTGTACAAGCCTGTTCATGTCACTATATCTGGTCTCTAGAAAGACCTTTTCACATATGCCAAGTGCTAACACTCATTAACCCCAAAATTGAGAAATGAAGGAAAGAAACACTGATATACAAGATATCTGACCAACTCACGCAAGGGTCATCCTTTCCTCCACTTCTCACAAAGGTCCAAGTCAAGGAATTCATTACATGACCACTGACTGACTCCCTATTCTGTTGCATCACAATGTCCAAATAAAATCACTACTCCAGTAAAACCAGACACTAGCATTTACTACACTTCACACATCATCACTATAATAACCATCAGGAAAGGATGTCAGGAAACACAATTTGAATACAAATAGCTGCTGCTACCACACCTGCTCACAGGGTCACTTGCACAAGAATAGCAGCATACTTCAAATGGCAGCAGCTTCTCCTGCTACTGTGCACAACAACAAAAGCAAAAAGCAACAAAAAACCAGCGCCTAAGCAAACAAATGCCTTCCACGTCTACAAAACAGTGCTTTGTATTTTGTACTCCTGGAGGGCATCTGTTTGCCAAGGCACTAGAGGTGTTTTTATTAAAAACCTGTTTGGACTTGGTTGTTTTTTTGGATTTTTTTTGTTACTTTTTATAGTTTACCTGCGACTGTAAATAATATAACACATACAGAGTCACTGGAGACCACTTCTTGCACTTTACTGAAATGGAGTTCAAAATCCAAAATCACACAAATACCCCATTATACCATCCCAGGTGTTCCTCAATGACAATGGAAGATCAACCATTAAACAGGCAAAGATCTGTGGAGCCCCATGACATTTGCTTCAGCTGTCTCATTTTATCTAGTAAATCCTGTTGATGCAGCCCATTCAAGAGTTTAAATCTGAAGGGCCACAGAGCCCTAGGATGGTGGTTTTGGCAGGAAACAGCTGCAGGTTTTCTTGCTGATAATACCTGTGGTAGCCTGCTGAGACAGGGGTATCAGAGAGCTTTTGAACAAACAAAACTGACGCCTGTCCTTTCTGATGTTCAGACTGGCCATGGGCCATAAACGTGTTCCTGTGATATACTACCTCAGGCTCTTCGGTTTTCTCCTGCACTTTGTTCACTCTCCCAAGCAGTCCTCATGAAGCTTGCTCATCCATTGTGCTTTTCTGTTAAGTTTTTATTTAATTTTACAAATCTATAACCGATCAAAAAATTTAGAACAGCAAAAACACAACTATATACAAACTACATCCAAAGTCCATAAAAAGATATACATATGCAAAACAGTTAATACTTTTCTAATAATTTATACAATTTCTTCCAGGCAATTAGTTGGTGAGTTACATTTCTGGTTCTCATTTTTTATGGCAGACATTTCCTTATTACAAACTGATTTTGCTAGTAAAATAAATTAATTTGTGAATGAGATAGTACTTTTACATTTCCAGTTTTTAGTAATTACTTTCCTTGCGATAGCCAAGATAGACCAAAGAAGAGGTATTTGCGATACTGGAATAACCTCTGGGATTGGTGCATTAAACAATATGAGGGAATCTAAAATTATACAATTATCCAACCACAACACTTTGCAAAAGTTTTTAAGTCTGTCCCAAAGGAGGTTACTAGTTTCCATTCAATAATCATTTGAAGCCAATTAGCATCAAGTGCTGTTTCACATCTTCAGCATTTTGTATTTTCTGTTTTACGTAGCATTGTCGCCTCACAGTAAGACACTGTCCAGTTCGATTCTCAGCTAGAGCGTCTTCTGTGTGAAGACATGCGCGAATGGGCGTACCTTCATTGAAGGTTGTGCGTCAGGGTTGGTAACTCGGCATGTAAAAATCAACTACCGATCATTAGCGGACCGGAGTTCCGCTGTGGCGACCCCTAACCGGGAAAAACCGAAAGACACAACAACATATAACCACAACTTTGTGGGGTGTTAACATCCTGTGTAGGAGTTTCATGTGAATGTTCTCCAATATGGGGAAGATACAGATTTTACTACTGGTTTCAAGGACAGTTTCTTGTTATTCTCTAGAATTCTTCTTTATTTCTTTTTGTTGAATAATTCCAAAAGGATAAGCAGAGAAAAGCAAATTCACTCTTAATGATTTTATATACAACTGATACATATGTGGTATATATAGTTGAGTTATTGTTAATGTTAGAGAGCAGGTCTAGAATTTTAGGAATGGATTTATTTTGTGTGTCTAAAGTTAATTTAATTTTTATCTTGAATTAATTCCTTACACGTTTGTATATCAAACCAGCAGTTGTTCTCCAGATTGTATCTAGCTATCAGGTAGTCAGGTGAATGTAGTTTATTTCCATTCAGAAACTGGCACTATTATTTCAGCTTACTATCCTTTAGCGCTCTATCATTTTCCTTGTATTAAAAGATATTAAACATTTGCTGGCAAAAGCTATTGGAAATAATATTATTAGTAAGTCTTTAATTAAATAATTCAAGTGCATAACTCTTCTGAATATTAACAGAATTTGGTTTATGAGTGAAAGAAATTAAACTGACCTGAGTTTTAACAAGTTTTTATAAGAGTTTATCTTAGAGGTTAATGAAGTAAACTAAATTAAAAGAAATGTGCAGACTTTGAAAACTTTAAATCTCAGTTACATTCCTACCTTTACTCTAACAGAAAATGCAACTGCATTCTCCCCACCTAGTCCTATAAGTCTCTCTCCACCTCTAAACCCCTCTCCAGCTATGATTACTAGCCTCTCTAGCTATGATCTATAGGCTACCATACACATGTACATATTGTAAATATCAGATTTGTACCATGTACCTAAGAATTTACACCTGCTCTCTCACATGAAATGTAACTGTAAATTGTTCATTAATAATATCGTGTCTGTATCTAAAGGTAACGTGTACCTAAGAAATTACACCTGCTCTCTAGCATGAAACATAATTGTAAATTGATCTTTTCTATATTGTATCTGTAGCTAAACTTTGTAACATGGAGCTTTTCTCCCCGGGCCTCCACTGAAAACGGGCTCCCTGAGCCCAGTGGACATCCCCGGTCATGAAACTGGAAATAAACAAAAATAAATAAACTTATGTTTATCATTTAATATATAGTTTTTTATGACCCTTTTATAGACATTACTATCAACATTTATGAAAGGTTCAATTATTGCTTTGTTATTATCTATTATCATGATTTCATGAACTGATTTCCAGCAGGAAGAAAAAGAGGACTTTAACCACATGAGTATTACATCACTAATAACAGATTTGGTAAATAGGTCAGTATTGGAAAAACCTATACCACCCTCCTCCCAACTCTGTGTGCCAGTGTAAGGACATTTTTTGTTTTTTTAGGGTGCCACAACAACTTTAGTAATAAGGAATTTATTTTTTATAACTTTATTAGATGGAGAAGAATTAATGATTGACTAACAAATAAAATTTTTGGTAGTATTATCATTTTGATTAGTGATAATATGTCCTCAAATGTGAAAAATAATTATACCAATTATCTGTTAATTGTATTATTATATCACTTAGGTGTTGATAATTAACTGAGATTGAATTTTTGTAATTGGTCTCAATAATAACCCTTAAATATTTTAGCTATGAATTTTCCCAGTTAAAGTTTTTATAAGAGTTTATCTTAGAGGTTATCTGTTTAATTATTAGCAGTGTTTGGGTTTTATTATGATTAAATTTTAGCCCTATTTTTTCAAAAAAATTCCATACAGTTAACTAGATGTTCAAGCGATGTTTCAACATTTCCACAGGTGATTAGAATGTCGTCAGGAAATAACTGAATTTTGGGTGAGAGTTTATCATTTAAATTGTAACCTTTTATGTATATGTTACATCTTATGAAGTTGGCAACCAGTCCTATGGCAAGTGCAAATAGGAGGGGGATAAGGGGCATCCCCGTTTTGTGTTTTTTAAGACATTAAAGGGACTAGAAGTGAATGAACCTATCTTAAAAGAAACAGAATTGAAATAAAGTTTTTCGGTTAGTTCTATAAACTCAGTGGAGAAGTTGTATTCAGTTTATTGAATCATAGGCTTTATCCATATCTAAGCTTATTATTACTAATTCTCTTTTCTTGTTTGTCTGCTGTCAGTCAAGTAAAAGAACCTTATTATGTTGTCTCGTACTTTCTTACTGATTATAAATCCTGTTTGATCTTCATTTATTAAGCCTGTAAGTAATCTTTTTGCCAAGACAGACATAAAAATCTTGTAATCTATATTCAAGAAAGATACTGGTCGATAGAATGAACATAAAGTGGGATCATTATTCGGTTTTAATATGGGAGTGTCACGTGAGTATTTCCAAGAAAGGGGCATGTTAGAGGAACTCTTGACTTCTTCAAAAGTGTTTAATAAGATTTTTAGAATGTTAGCAGATAAAGGTTTGTATAGCACTGGGATTATCCTGTCCAAACTTTATGCTTTATTAGTCTTTAGATTTTTTATTTGTTCTTTTAACTTTCTAAAAGAAAATGAGTTATCTGTCTTACTTTTATGCTCCTTTAATAATTTTTGTTGTATGTTCTCTTTTAGAAATTTCTCTAAAATGTTACTGTTGCTTAAGTTTGGCTTTGTTTTATTAATTTCTTCATATTGCTTGTTAAAACATTTTAATATATCATTGAAATCTGTTACTTTAATTGTTTTATTCTTTTCTTTATATACAACTTCCTTGATGCAATTTATTTTATTTATGTTCTTTGATCTGATTGCTATTTTATGCAAGCTTTTAAGGTTTACCGAGTATGATTGTAGTTTGATTTGTTTTGTAAATTAATGGAGATTTTATGTTGAAGAATGTCTTGGTATTTCTTATTAAGAATCTATTCTGCATTTCCATTGACAGTATTATTTATTTATTTATTTTCATTTGTTTACCAGGAAAATCCAACTGTACCTAAACTGGCCCGTTTTCAGCGAAGGCCCAGGGAGAAATGCCTCACAAATACAATGTTAACATAGTATAATAATCTTCTTAAAATACATAACATATACTGTACAGAATACATGTATGATCCATGTATAGAAATTAAAATGAAGGGAATCCCCGTAGCTACTGTTTGACTTAGTGATCTTCAAGAGGAACTTATTAGATGACCTTAATGTGCTACTGCTGGATTAGGGATGAACTAGGTTACTAATAGATGTGCAGCTGCCAGGATGATACATGGTAGAATGGGTTAAAACAAGCAGGTTATATGTTAAAAGGTTGGGAAGTTCCAACCAGTTGAGTTGGTGTAGTACCTTGCAGAGATGAGTTCTTGCAAGTTGGTTGGAAACAAATCTGGCAACTTTATAATAGCAGGATTCTAGTTTATTTAAGTCACATTTTCTTAAGTTAGTGAAAATGGGTGAGGCATATAAGAGGGTGGATAGAAGGTGAACTGTACTTATGGCACGTCTGGTGGAATCAGTTAAAAAGGGCTTCAGTCTACACAGACAGCCTCATTTGAAATGCACTTTCTTGATTACTGGGGCTGTTTATCAGATCTGAGATCCTTGTCAATGGTGACACCTAGCAGCTTTGTATATTCAGCTGGTTCAATAAGGGTATTGTTGGATGAATAAATGGTGACATTAGTACAGACCATAGATTTTTTTGCTACTGGAGAAAAATATTAGTTTTTTTAGAAGTGTTAAGAATCAGTTCTGAATTGTAAAGGTATTTGTCAATGTCTAGAAAGGATTGTCATGTTTTGTTGAGTGGAGCAAGTGGTGGAGCAGACCATATGAGGGAGGAGTTATTTGCATATTGAACCAATGTAGCATGCTGGGTAGCTATATTGTGAAGAGGAGGGGAGCAAGAATAGACCCTTGGGGTACACCAACAGAGAAGGCAATAGTTCATTTTGCCATTTAACTGCTTGTTGATGGTTGGTTAAGTAACTAATGAACCAGGTAAGGGTTGAATGAGAGAGGTTAAGGGAGGCTAGCTCACTGATAAGTTTTTGGTGGGAAACTGAATCAAAATCTTTTGGTAAGTCAAGAAATGTAGAGGAGGTAAGTAACCCATTGCTCCTATGTTGGTTCACTGTGTTGATGAAAGTAATTAGGGCTGTTGTTGTTCTGTGTTTAGGTTAGAAACCATGTTGGGAGGGGGCTATAAGGTTATTTTTCAGGAGATGGTTGGGAAGTTGGGAGTGAATACATTTTTCCAGTATTTTTGCTATTGGGGAAAATGGCAATCAGTCTATAGTTAGAAAAATCTGTGGAGGTACAGTGTTTATGTACAGGTATAACATGGGACCCTTTCCATAGTAATGGAATATATTGCTCAGGATGGACCAATTAATATGGATAGATATGGGGTAAGCAATAGCACCTGCAGCCAGTTTAAGGTAGTCATTGGGCAGCTGGTCAGCAGTAGTGGAAGAGCATTTAAGTTTGATTAGGAGGTTTTTCATGTATTGAGTTTATATAGGCTGAGTGTAGAAGGAGTCAGGATTTGTTTCAAAGGTTATGGGTACTGATAATTGAGAATATTTATTTTGTTTTACTAGTGCTAGTATAACATTAACAGAGTGATTGTTAAATTTAGTGGCAATGTAGTCAGGGGAGTTTGTTTTTGCTAGACTTGGGGTATAGGCTTGATAAGGTTTGAGGAATTGGTTTATGGCACCCCAGATTTTTTTAGGTTTATTATGGTGCCTATTATGGATTATTGTACAGTGTTGCATTTTGTCATATTTGATTTTTTTAGCTAAATTACAAAGTTGCTAGTAGGTTTGAAGGGTAGTTGGGTTTTTAAGAGCTGGTCATATGTCATGCTTTGTCTCTCCGAGGAGCTTTTTGGTGTCGGATGAAAGCCAGGGAATGTATCTAGCTTTCATGCGTGCTCTCCTAAGGGGAGCTAGCTTATTTAAGATACTGAGCAATTTGTCTTTGGGCATTAACATCCAGGATAGCTCATCTAAGAGTCCCAACAGCTTCAGTAACCATACCAACATAACTCCTTACTGCTGCAAGTTTAACTCTGACAGAAGCCATTTGTACAGTAAGTGATTTCCTGACAACACTGCCAGGGCACCAAATGCTTTATGCTTGCCCTTTTCTGATTTCAAAGTAGTGGACTGGAGTTAAAGAGAACTCTCCGACAACTTTTCAGTTCAAACATTTAGAAATATGTTGTACATATTTAAGTAAACGGAATGCTTCGTCATGGCCTCCTGCATTTTCACAATACTATCCTCCATGGCCCTTACTGCCATCACACCTGCAACAAAGTAAAATTTTCTTCACAAGAAACTGACACTACTGCAAGCGAGTGCTGCTCACTGTGGCAAAGGGAAGCCCACCTAATGTCTCCCAGTCAAACACCAAGGAACCTCCCACTATATGAATAATGTGAGAACAAGAGCCTGACTACTGCAAGCGAGTGCTGCTCACTGTGGCAAAGGGAAGTCCACCTAATGTCTCCCAGTCAAACACCAAGGAACCTCCCACTATATGAATAATGTGAGAACAAGAGCCTGACTACTGCAAGTGAGTGCTGCTCACTGTGGCAAAGGGAAGTCCACCTAATGTCTCCCAGTCAAACACCAAGGAACCTCCCACTATATGAATAATGTGAGAACAAGAGCCTGACTACTGCAAGCGAGTGCTGCTTACTGTGGCAAAGGGAAGTCCACCTAATGTCTCCCAGTCAAACACCAAGGAACCTCCCACTATATGAATAATGTGAGAACAAGAGCCTGACTACTGCAAGCAAGTACTGCTTACTGTGGCAAAGGGAAGTTCACCTAATGTCTCCCAGTCAAACACCAAGGAACCTCCCACTATATGAATAATGTGAGAACAAGAGCCTGACTATAGCAAGCGAGTGCTGCTTACTGTGGCAAAGGGAAGTCCACCTAATGTCTCCCAGTCAAACACTAAGGAACCTCCCACTATATGAATAATGTGAGAACAAGAGCCTGACTACTGCAAGTGAGTGCTGCTCACTGTGGCAAAGGGAAGTCCACCTAATGTCTCCCAGTCAAACACCAAGGAACCTCCCACTATATGAATAATGTGAGAACAAGAGCCTGACTACTGCAAGTGAGTGCTGCTCACTGTGGCAAAGGGAAGTCCACCACCTAATGTCTCTCACTTAAATGCCAGGGAACATCCCACTATATGAATAATGTGAGAGGATGCCTTTCAGTCACTTGCTATCATTCTATGAAATACCCCAGTGAAGTCCTAAGGGTGGACCATTCCCTGCCTGGCCCTCACTACAAACCAAGGGAGGAGGGCTTTATCAGGGAGAAAAAGGTCAATATACTCCAGTGAGGCACACGACTCCTTCCACCATAGCAAGAGGTCAGTTCATAGCTTGAAAAGAAATGTGGCTCATTGAAACATCTTCCTGTACAGTTGTGGAGTTATTTAGGCTCAACTTCAGTGTTTGAGCTCGGCAGAAACTGGCTTTTAACTACATAGAGAAATGAAAGATTATAGCCTCCTCTGTGAGGAACTTGCAGGTCCTTGTGGCATACCATAATACCATAAAAGCATTTTCTTAAGATCCAACCATTCAATATCTGCATGCATCATACACAGGAACCAAAACCCAGTCCATCTTAGCTGTGGATAACATCAAATTGGGTGGGGTTCTGCTGGATCCAAAGTAAGTTTCCTTTATCTAGTCATACCCAGCCATGCAACCAGATGAATAACTGGTGGGTTGACTTTGAACAGTCAAAAGTATGGAGTCATCTCCCTAAACCGTACTATCACAAGTACTAGTACTGTGGAAGCATTTATCTGTTAACATTATCTGCTGGAGAAGTACAACTTCAGGATATTTACAAATGCTGGGGATTAATAACAACAATCAATATCTGTCTGTGACCAATACAGCTAGCAGAACATTGGGTTGCAATGCCCAAAGAGCTTCTTCTAGGGTTAAGGGTCATGCTGCACAAGTACACAGCCTTCATTTGCCACTGCCTACAGTACTGTGTCCAGTTCGGGTGTCCCCACCTCAGGAATGGCCCCCAGAACCTTAGAATTGTGCATCTGGTTAAGCTATGTACAATACATACACTCACTCACTCTAGCAAAAGATGCTGGAGCACTCTGTGGTGACAGTGTTGACTAATAATTTGTAATTAGGAAATGTGAATTCTCGTGTAAAAGCAATGACAGTTAGATGACCCTGTAACAATAAACAGCATCACACTATAATGATACTAGTATTGTTTACTGAAAGCCGCATATTCTATTCATTAAAGTCATCCTGCGTTTTACATCCACTCAGAACCATTTCCTAAATAAAGTTTGTTCAAATCTTCAAACGTCCTAACCTGACATTGTGTTGGTAGTGGCAGATACTCTCTGAAAATAAGTACAGAAAACTGAACTACATCAAAGAAGCATTCGCATTTGGTTTGTCTCTGCATTAACACTTGAGATTTACCACCAGTTTGCTTTATTAAATTATAAAGCGTTATTCCCTGTTTTATGCACTATAGGACAGTCTGCTACAAATATGAGTTGCCAGGTCTTGGGTCTGTTTATCTTTATTTCTATACAATCTAATTATGAGCAAGTCACTTAACTCCATACTGTTCCTGGATCAATCCTGAAAAAAAAAAACACCTGCATCTACGGGGCTTCCATGGTTAACAAATGGATAAAATGATCCTCATTTATTTTCCTGTTTTGCCCTGTGAACACAAAGCATATTGATCACAAAATGTTTACAATGGACAAGAAAGCTTTAACATTATGCAATCAAGTATGGTCCACCAGCATTTAATGGGTCTGATTCCAAAAGACTTGCTCTCAGTGTAATTGACCACTTACAATGACAGCAGGTCTTTTGGAATCTGCCCTCTGGTCTAAGCTTGTTTAAAGACAGGCCTTATGCCACAGTAAGTCACTTAAAATGAGAGCAAGTCTTTCACAATCAGAACAACCTTCACTCACAGCAGCTCTTTTGGAATCTGGCCCAATATTCCAAGAGTAAGAAAGGTGTTTATAGCACGCTAGGATATCATTAAGGTATCATTAGGTCATTAGGGAAAGGAAGAGACCACTACTTAATAAGAAAGCAAAATGTAAGGGTACTTTGTACTGTCCATGGAAACACTCGTAACTAATCTGTCACAGTATAATTTTCTGCACAAGTTAGTAAGAGCACAACATTCCCAAAAACGATTAATTACTGAGGCCTGCCTTAGGACCTACCATAAAGGCACAGGACTAGTTTGCAATAGAGGCTCTACTCTTGCACTAAGAACAATGACACTGCGTGGCTTTAATGCTGATAGCATATACCATGTAGCCATAATGATTTAAAATAAGTGGTCATGAATATGAGTTACATTTTATGTATATCAGTTTACTCTTCATGGAATATTACATTATCACAAAGAAAGCAACAGCTATGAAGGCAAACCTACCAAGAATCTGAATTTCTTAAATGTGTCTGGTCCAGCACAAAGGAATTTAACACAATACATGCCTCTCAACAGTTCAGACTTTGGCCTCATATTTTTGGCCAGTTCCTCATAAAATTTGTGATTTTGTGGCAAATCATTTAGGATTGAAGTCAATAAATAATGACAGACATCCAAGTTTCAGACTTTGTGTCCTTCAGAAAATGCATGCTAATACAAAACTTGTTACTCTAGCAACTTTCTAAGTTTATAAGAGCCATATTTAAAATCTGTCCATGATTTTTGGTTTTGTCCAGCTTTCTTGTGCAAGAAGTTGAGGTACGCATAATACAAATATTCATTTTGCATCATGAGATGTTAAAAATATTACATTTCATAAAGCATCATAATATTTAATGAAGCAGATTAATTACTTAAAACATACTATCCGCTTAAGGTTATATAAGCATCCTCTCTCCCTTTACAAGTTAGATCCAAAGGAAAGGCGCACACTAGTCCATAAGAGGCATGACTATAGCTCTGTACAAAAGAACACTGTATTACTTATTACATAAAAAATATTAATTTTGAATTTACTCCACCGACCCTGTAACATATTCAGGTGCATAGGGGACTCTAATAGCAACTCTCAAAATGAAAATATCTTAAAATCTATGGAATGTTTACAAGTTGGAATCCCTTATTACAGGGAATGGGCCTCTAATATATCACACAGTATCACACATTTGACACAAGAGGAACAGTTTGCTTATTGTTTAAGTGGTTTGGATCAGGCTATCAGGGATTACTCTAAAGACAAGTCCAGTCCTTAGTTCCTTGGCAGAGCTGAAAAGAGCTGTGACTGTGACCCAGACAACCAGAAATTGATTAGTCGTGGGGTACTAGAGGAGCTGTGGGTTGGGAAGGAGTTTTTTGTTGGCTTGCCCATTCTGGGAGGGATTTCTGTCTGTGATATGTCATCTTCCTTGTGTTGGGGTCGTGGTGTAACTGTAAGGCAGATTGCTGTTAAGTTCTCCATTACAGAGTAGGGCTGAAGCCAAATTTCATTACATATGGTTAAGTGTGTAACGTCAACAGCTTCATCCAAGTTAGGGCATTACTACAAAAATTCCATCAAGTAAAATGCAGTATACATGATGCTGCAAGAAGCTCTGCTCCATGCCTCCCTTCCCACCTACCTCCATGGCCAAGAGGGGTCCAGCCCCACGGAGCAGTATGGAGAGACACCAAGTAAAGAATAACTGGAGCAAAGCAGCAGATGGTGGGCTGGATGGTATGCAGTTGGTGGGTGGGGGGGATGAAAATAATGATTACGCTCTCACATATGTTTCTACTAATAAGATGTCTTTATTTTGTGCATGCATTTAATAATAAGCAGTCAACTGCCATGGCTCATATTTATGCAAAGTAAGCATGTATGAATTGCATGCAATAACTTCCAGCAGCAGTATGTCAATATCCTGAATGATTTACATTTACTAGACCTTAACATGTTACAACTCATTAAGCAGTTTAGCACAGAAGGTTAATTAAAGCTATGTATGACCTGCTAACAACCTTTATCCTGCAGACTGGGTTTGATTTCCTCATTGTACAGTTTCCTACTGTGTGACTATGTTCTCCCTGGTCCTATACTGAAAATACATGCCCCAACCAAGTCGGCTAATCAAATAAACTAAGTATATAAATAATGAACTTAAGCTCTCAAGAGTGCATTACAGAAGGTTTGGTTTGCATTAGCAGGACTCATAATACCAGAGTTCAAATAACTTAAAAATGAAAACATATCTTCTATGTACGTGTGAGAAACATATTTCTCCTATTTCAAAAGTCACATGCAAACTCATTTTAAACAGTAGTAAAGTGCTGTTTGTCCTGTTGCTAAATACAAGCAGCTAAAGCAAGAAGACAGGAGGGGGCAGTGATTCCCAGGTAAATTACAGCTACAAATCAGTGTTCAGCATTTCTCACGTCAGCTTTGTTTTAACCAAATTCTATCATCCAGGACAAAAAAAAAGACAATTCTGCTGGCACCCACTGCTCCCTTCCTGAAAACAGGAACCAAAAGCATACAAAGAAAATCATGGACAGTGATTACAAAACAGTCCATACCTCCAACTTCATGTTTCCTTTACAGACTCCAAAATCATAGCACTTTTCACAAGCACATGCAGATGTTTTTCCTACAAACCAAGACCTGCACAATGCATGAACACTAAGAATGAATCCTGGAAAGGACCCGGATCAATGCAATTGTAAATCTGCAGCCTAACAACCACTTCCTGTCAGTCTGTCTCTAAAATGTGTCCCCTGCCCACAGCAGCCCAACCTTCATATTAATATGCATAGGATAGGATGGGCTTCCTGGTGGGGGAGGCGGGACAGAAGGAATGAAAAGGAATACTATGCACACTGCAATCTTAGCACTTGGCATTACTTGTTACATCTTATGTTGTAGTACCAGTCAGTGCATGAAATGTGTGTGTGTGTGTGTGTGTGTGTGTGTGTGTGTGTGTGTGTGTGTGTGTGTGTGTGTGTGTGTGTGTGTGTGTGTGTGTGTGTGTGTGTGTGTGTGTGTGTGTGTGTGAGTGTGTGGTGTGTGTGTGTGTGTGTGTGTGTGTGTGTGTGTGTGTGTGTGTGTGTGTGTGTGTGTGTGTGTGTGTGTGTGTGTGTGTATGTATACATATATATATATATATATATATAGAGAGAGAGAGAGAGAGAGAGATTTTTACAGTATACAGAACAGATAGATCAGATTCCAAATAGATACCAACATTTTTTTTGGCTCTGTATTTTATTCCTATTAGTTTTTATTATGCTGAAGAAACATATAAGAGAACTGATTACATTATCAGAATAAACCCCTAAAACAGTGCTGTTACACCCAATCCAGACTGTATTTCCTTTCTCTCTTTCCATGCTGTTTGTTGATATGTGTGCTGTGGGTGTAAATATCTATTCCTGAGAGTAGTTTGTATTCTGGTTGCCTTCTGTCAGTTTTGAGCTAGAGAATATGTTTTTGTCACCACATTTAGTCCACACGTAAATGATTATGTGTCTACAAGTGGCTGTAAGTAAAAGTAATAAGTGAGACATAGTAACAAATATACACATTCAGTGCTTTCATTTGTTTCATTTCTACTTGTTTATCGAAGAGCCTGACAGTAAAAGTCTGTAAAGCAAGGCATGTACTAAGCATACTCTTTTTACAGAACATTACAGCCACTTGCAACATCCTCCTGGTTTGCAAGTTTATAGGCAAGTACTAGGCTAACCCTTTTGGGCCATTTTAAATGTAGCCGATTCCCCTTTCAAAGGTGAGAATCAAAACCTATATCTTGTGACTGTGCGGTAAACACCTTAACCATTATACCATCCTCACTCCCTTAAGTTTTGAAGCTTAAGCAATGAAAGTATTCTTTGACAAATCTGCTTTACCAAAAATATATGTCTATAGTAGGTAAAAGTCCAGCCCATAACTATTCATTGTTGTTATTTTGAATGCCCAGCACACTAATATAGCTACAAACAAAAATAAATTGGCAGTTGCTATGTGAAGTGGGAGAACAAAGTCCATGCCTATAAGAGACATCATGTTTTAGGTAATAAGCTGGTTTATTTGCAATCCTAACTGATCTTGCACTGACAAATTTCTCAGATCTTTTCTTTAGTTTGATTTGTGAACTGCACCACAGGTGGTATTTCATGCAGTGTTCCACAGTTATTGTATGTATCTTTGTTGGACACCATTCATCAAATGTAACCTTTTATGGAGTGTGTGTTGCTACAATGTTATTTTATGGAGCTGTTTTTTCATTGTGCTGTATTCAGCTGCCATTAGAAGAACCAACAATAAAACTCATTGGTTTCTTAGACATTTGCGCAACTGGTTTTAGAGTTATTTTCCTCTCATGGTCTAAGACTCTCAAATGCTTTACTTGATAAACTGAAGAACGTTATCTGTGACTTTTGCTGCTTTCAGACATTTTTATGGCTGAAAGTGTAATTTGGAGGTGAAGTTGTTGTTCCTGTCTACTTGACTTTGGGGGCTTGGTAGAGAGGTAGTGAGCAGCACGCCAGACAACAGTTCTGCAGATAATTACAGTTTGTCAGCTGGAGTTGCACTGACATTTAACAAAACATTTTGTGTACTACCTTCATGTTTAATGCTTTTTGTGAGAACTGACTTTATGTGCCACACGTCTTTCAACAAATCTTTGAGGAGTGAGATGTGCTTGTCACGTCTGATTTCCCACACCTTAGACAATTTCTGAAACGCTTGATCTGTGTTTTGCCGATCTGTTGTCAGTCATGTGCTAATCAGGTGGTCCAAATAAAGTCATGCACAACAACATTGTATCTGCAATTACTTAGCTTGCTGCAGGCACAGTAACTGCATCAATAGCGGGATAGTTGGAGTATTCAACGTATTTATAATTAGCAGACATTAGTGACCATTTACCTTAAGATCAGAAACAATACTTTGTCATCTATTGGATGGCACTTTACATGGATCCAGCTCATACCTCTGAACCATACAGAGTTTCACAGAAAGTTCAGATTTTTGCCTTATATTTTGGTCCATTTTTCATAAAATTGTGGATTTCTGGCAAATTAGTGGCAAATCATTAAAGACTGAAGTTAGAAAATAATGACATACATTTGAGTTTTAGACTTCATACCCTTTATAAAATTCTTGCTAATGCAACACCTGTTATTCTATCAACTTTCAAAGTTTGTAAGAGCAATATTTAAAAATTGCCCCTATTTGTACCACTTTTTTATGGCTTTGTCCAGATTTCTCGCTCTAAGAGGTTGAGAGGTATGATCCAGCTGTTTGTGACTCTCTCCATTCACTGCATGACATGTAAATGTTGTTTAATGTTATCTGCATGACATGTAAATGTTGTTTAATGTTATCTGCATGATGTGTAAATGTTGTTTAATGTTATCTGCATGACGTGTAAATGTTGTTTAATGTTATCTGCATGACATATAAATGTTGTTTAATGTTATCAGTGTTTTTTTTGCCAAGTAGACACTTGCTGTCACAAAATGTCATGTATTTTCAATGCCTTAATAACCTTTATGGAGCTACTTCAAATGCTTTTGGTCCTTGTATCAAGAATGGGTATTTGTCTGGCTTTCAGTATAACACCTGCTTCAATAGCTAGTTCTTTCCTGAAAAGCCAACAAGAATGTAAATTATCTGGCTACTTTTCATATTTTTGCCATCCTTGGCAGATTATTTCCTTGATTGCTGTAAGTCTGGGATCAGTTGAAGTTTCTCTGTGCAGAGCAACTTGCTTCTTCTTGGAGAAGTTGATCACTATGAAAGTATTAATTTCTGGAAATCTGATTTCTATGTCACATGTCAAGCCCATTGATATGTTTACTCAACTCAGAGCCACTAAGAGTTTTTGGGTTAGGCAGACATTGAGGTGTGGTGGGTAGGACCATTCCAGATCAATAAGGTATACCTCTATGCTTTGAAAAAGCTCATTTACTCACAATTTCATGTCTTGCTTTTAACTCCCAAATGGATTTTTCCTCTAACTCCCCATCATCTCATTGTTTAACTCCTTCCTGCTTCCCCTATACTTGTCTCACTAGTCTCCATTCTCCCTTTACCTTGCACTCCATCTTCTTCCTCTTTCCCCAAGACCTTTCTCTAACCATTTCCCAAATTTCCCACTGTCCCTCTACCTGACCAAACTTCCTTCTCCTGTATTGTGTGACTGTCCACTCACTTCTTCTAAACCCCTCACACCTCCTTCTCTGACCACTGCACTTCTCATCCCCTCATAAACCCTTAATCCAATGCCCTCACACTAATCCTTTATGTCATCATAAACCCTTAACCCAATGCCCTCACTCTAATCCTTTATGTCATCATAAACCCTTAACCCAATGCCCTCACACTAATCCTTTATGTCATCATAAACCCTTAACCCAATGCCCTCACACTAATCCTTTATGTCATCATAAACCCTTAACCCAATGCCCTCACACTAATCCTTTATGTCATCATAAACCCTTAACCCAATGCCCTCACACTAATCCTTTATGTCATCATAAACCCTTAAACCAATGCCCTCACACTAATCCTTTATGTCATCATAAACCCTTAACCCAATGCCCTCACACTAATCCTTTATGTCATCATAAACCCTTAACCCAATGCCCTCACACTAATCCTTTATGTCATCATAAACCCTTAACCCAATGCCCTCACACTAATCCTTTATGTCATCATAAACCCTTAACCCAATGCCCTCACACTAATCCTTTATGTCGTCATAAACCCTTAACCCAATGCCCTCACACTAATCCTTTATGTCGTCATAAACCCTTAACCCAATGCCCTCACACTAATCCTTTATGTCGTCATAAACCCTTAACCCAATGCCCTCACACTAATCCTTTATGTCGTCATAAACCCTTAACCCAATGCCCTCACACTAATCCTTTATGTCGTAAACCCTTAACCCAATGCCCTCACACTAATCCTTTATGTCGTCATAAACCCTTAACCCAATGCCCTCACACTAATCTTTTATGTCATCATAAACCCTTAACCCAATGTCCTCACACTAATCTTTTATGTCATCATAAACCCTTAACCCAATGTCCTCACACTAATCTTTTATGTCATCATAAACCCTTAACCCAATGCCCTCACACTAATCCTTTATGTCATCATAAACCCTTAACCCAATGCCCTCATACTAATCCTTTATGTCATCATAAACCCTTAACCCAATGCCCTCACACTAATCCTTTATGTCATCATAAACCCTTAACCCAATGCCCTCACACTAATCCTTTATGTCGTCATAAACCCTTAACCCAATGCCCTCACACTAATCCTTTATGTCGTCATAAACCCTTAACCCAATGCCCTCACACTAATCCTTTATGTCGTCGTAAACCCTTAACCCAATGCCCTCACACTAATCCTTTATGTCGTCATAAACCCTTAACCCAATGCCCTCACACTAATCTTTTATGTCATCATAAACCCTTAACCCAATGTCCTCACACTAATCTTTTATGTCATCATAAACCCTTAACCCAATGTCCTCACACTAATCTTTTATGTCATCATAAACCCTTAACCCAATGCCCTCACACTAATCCTTTATGTCATCATAAACCCTTAACCCAATGCCCTCATACTAATCCTTTATGTCATCATAAACCCTTAACCCAATGCCCTCACACTAATCCTTTATGTCATCATAAACCCTTAACCCAATGCCCTCACACTAATCCTTTATGTCATCATAAACCCTTAACCCAATGCCCTCACACTAATCTTTTATGTCATCATAAACCCTTACCCAATGCCCTCACACTAATCCTTTACTTCCATGTTCATCTTGTTCAAATAAAGTTTCAGTTGATGTACTGTATTACTGTTGAGTACAACAGCTTGTTATTTTCAACTGCCAAACACCATTGTAGTATGATTTGCATCAATCATTATAATATGAAATGTTCTTTCTTTGTTTTTAAGTATATTCTTTAATTTTATTTCACTATTTTGTTAAGATAATTTTTATGTAAAATGTGATCTAATTTATTTATTGTCTTGTACTCTATGTATGTTCCCTGCAGCTTGTTTTTGTTCTGTACTCTGTGTAAGTTCCCTGGGGCTTTTCTCCCTGGGCCTCCACTGAATATGAGCTAGCCTGGCCCAGTGGACTTTCCCAGTAAACAAATGTTAGTAAATAAATAAAAAATAAATAAAAAATAGTTTGTATTAAAAAAATAGTTTGTATTCTGGAAGGTATCAGATTTAGTGGCTCTACACAAATAATTACAAGAGGATTCTTTTCTGTCACCATAATGACTTACCAAACATAATTGTTCAATAATTTTGTTTTTCCACTCACAACTGCAAGCATCTCTTGTATGATGTTACTGAATGTTGTACTCAAGAATTACTTTGATCCAAAAGCAATAGGCCAATTATGTTGCATTTGCAATAAATGCCACATGGAAACCTATCAAACATGCATCTGCATAGGTCATTAACTTTGCATCATACCTCTCAACTGTCCAGATTTTCACAGAACGTCTCGTATGTTTGGTTTGTTTCTCATAAACTTGGTAGTTTTCTGCCAAATCAATGCAGACTGAAGTATTTAAATATTGATGTACATTTGAGTTTCAGACTTCATATTGTTTAGAAAATGCATGCTATCACAAATCATGTTATTCCAGCAGCTTTCTAAGTGTCAAGAATTTCTCTCTATATTTGGGTTTTTGTCCCCCCATTATTTTAGGCTTTGTCCAGATTTCTTGAACTAAGAGGTTGAGAGGTATGCTTTGAATAATTAAATAGTATTCGGTGATCAGTGTCCCATGTCAAGGGTACCCCCTTTTTCAGCATTCCTCATAGAGTCTGTGTGCTTTTTTCCACAAACTTTGGTAGGTAAGGAAATAAGTACATTCCCACTAATTTCTGAATTGATTCTTTACTTTCAAGACTTGAATTTTTTTGTATGACTCCAACTTTATTTGTTTCAGAAAAAATGTTGAAGGCAACAGAGAACAGATTCACAAATGAGCGTAAAACAGTTTAATCCACGCTTTCTTCAATCAGACTTCTTCAGAAATACAAACCATTGTAAAACTTATATATATATATATATATATATATATATATATATATATATATATATACTTACACTCTTCACATACACATGCCCAGTGGATCTTTAATTACATCAATTCAATAAAACAATTAAACAATAAAAGTTCAATATAAAAAACTAAAGTGAATAAAACTAAGTGAAACAGTCAACAGGGGTCTCCAAACCCCCTTTCATAAAACTATTTTTCTATCTGATAAAAAACATTTTACATTGATGGTGTCATTTAGACCAGGGGGGCTATCTGCCCCTAACCTTAATTGCCATAAGGTCTCTCACCTTTCTACAAAATCTTTCATTTTACTACCTCTCAGTTTCTTATCTATGTGTTCAGTAATAGAAAAGGAAAATTTCTTAAACAAATCACAATGAACAGAATCTCTGTATAGGGCACTGTTTTCATCCTTACTTCTAATAGCATAATAATGTGCCTTTATCTGCTTGTTTAGTTGTTTAGTAGTCAATATAAAAGGCTGAACATCCAGAGCATAGGGCAATATATATCACATTGGTGCTGTTGCAATTAAATCTACCTGATACAGAAATAGTATGACTCAAATGTGACAAACTAACGTAGGGCCCCTCATGAATGTATCTACAAACACTACAACTAAAGCATTTGTACATACCCTTAGGTCTATACAAGGAAAGAAGAGATGTACTGCATTTATGAACATCAATACGCGATTAGAAGTAATAGGTCCGAGAATGCTCTGGCTAAACATGTGGTTAAGTACCCCAAACACAGTTTCACCTTCAGGGTTATTGATCAAATTGGGGTTGATATTAGAGGGGGACCTATCTCTTTATGGCTGGAGAAATGTGAGTTAATATGGCAGCTTAGAGTTGATGCTTTCAGTTATCCAGCATTAAATGATGCTTGCTCTATAGCTTGCATCTTAAAACTGAAAAGCCTGGAGAGATAGAAGATTATTTATTTATACCTTTTTATTATTATTTTTTTGGCAGAACAATGCATATAAATGTTTTTATGACACTATTATGAATTTTGTTTATGTATTTTTGTAGTAACTGCAGTTCTTTGATCATGTTCTTTCTTTTTGTTTAACAAATTAACAAATTAGTAATTATTCTAATTAAGTAATTATGTAATCAGGACAATGTGACTAGTCAGAAGATATTTAACAGCATGCAGTTTCACTTTGGATTCGAAGTCTGATGAAGTTCTGATATTTATCTGTACGAAGCACTAACTTTACTTTAATACATTTCCTTGGGAGTTTTAGTACAACTATTTTCTGTGCTTTTGTTTCCAGTTATCGGTTTGTGTTCATTTTGGATTATTTCCTAACCTCACTCTATCTCAGAATTATTGTAGTGGTATGGTGCAGTTATAGCTCTAAAGCAATGAACCTCATCACTATTATATTACATTAACTTTATTTTATTATTCTTCAACTATGTTACAGATTATGTTGAAGATGCATTAATCTGTCTGGATTTAGGTAGTGGAAGCATATCTGCTGAGGACCCTGAATTAATCCTCCTGATGTCCCTGAACTAATTTTCAGTGCACTCATCTCCTGGTAAAGTTGAGCAGAGCACAGAAGTGATTCCCAGGGTGTATTTCCTATTTCCCATCCACTCATCAAGATTTTTCTTGAAGAGTGCTAATGAAGAACTTTGCTTGACATAGATGGGTAGCCTGTTCCAGAGTATGGGAAGTCTCTGGGACAGGAATCTATCCCTCCAGCATGTCCAGTTTATGGTGGTGACAAGGTTTAGGTCCCTAGAGTGTATAGCTCAGAGGGATTGGGATTTCTTTAGGTGTAGCATGTCCAACAGCTCTGGATTTGACATAGCTTTATATGTTAGGCAGAGATCACCTCGGAGTAGGCGATATGCTATGGAGTAAAGCTGGAGTTTTTTGAGGCAATCAGTGTAGGGCATTTGTCTGAGGCCAGTAATCCTCTTTGTAAGGTACTTCTGTGGCCTTTCCAGCTGCTGCAAATGTCTTGTGAGGTACATTCCAAAAGGGGCGTTGTACTCTATAATGGGTCTAATAACTGTCGAGTAGAGGGGAACAATGACCTCTTTTTTCCTGGATGAGAACCCTTTTATTATGAGGTGTGCCACGTAGAAGGACTTCCTGACTACTATGGCGATGTGACTATCAAAGAGAGACTACTGTCCACCTGGGTCTCAAGGTGGGATTTCATAGACTGTTACTAGGCTAATGACCCAGGGGGCCTTTCTAAGTCTAGCCAAGTTTTCCCAAATGAATAATGATGTCCTGCATCCAAATTGGACATTGAGGGCCAGGCATTTATAAGCCACCTCTGTCCATAAGGAACGTGGGTGTCAGCCCCATTGTAAATTTCTTATTCCCCATCCACTGGTCTAGGTTACACTGAAACTGAGTAATAGATGAACTCAGCTTCACATAGATGGGAAGCCTGTTCCATAAGAGGTGCAGTCTCTGGGACACATATCTGTCTCTCTAGCATGATCTGTTTAAGCCAGAGACAAAATTCAAGCCCCTAGTCCTTGTATTTCTGGTACTCTTTGACTTACAAATATATAGAAGATTCATAAGTGTGAGGTTTGCGGATGCCTTGTAAGCAAGCTATAGATCACCCCTCAACAATCTATAGGAGCCTGACTAGAGGAAAAGAGCTTTAAGGGGCTCTGCATACGGCAGGTTTGTTCATAGGGTCACAGGTAGGTACTAGGCTATCTGCCCCAGGGCATTTATAAGCCTAGCCAGAGTGTGTCAGCTTTCGCCACCCCATTGATTAATTAACTGAACCTCTGTCAAGAAGAGCCAATGAAGTGATCCCAGGGGAGTATTTTCTGTTACCCATCCACTCGTCAAGGTTTCTCTTGAAGAGTGTTAGTGAGGGGCTCTGCCTAATGTAGTTAGGAATTTTGTTCCAAAGCATGGGGAGTCTCTGTGACAGGAATCTATCCCTCCAGAATGTTCAATTTATTGCTGTGGCAAGGTTTAGCCATTAGAGCGAGTGGCTCGCAGTGACTTGGATTTCTTTAGGTGGAGCATGTCCATCAATTCTGAGTTGGACATGGTTTTGTAAGTCCGGCAGAGATCACCTCTGAGTAAGCGATATGCCACTGAGTACAGCCGGAGTTTTTTCAGTTGGGCTGCATAGGACATATGTTTGAGACCAGTAATCCTCTTGGTGAGGTACTTTTGTGGTCTTTCCAGCTGTTGGAAGTGTCTTGTGAGGTACATCCCAAACGGGGCATTGTACTCTATGATGGGTCTGATGAGTGATGAGTAGAGGCGCACTATAACCTCTTTATTTCTAGATGCAAACCCTTTAGTAATTAGATGGGCCACATAGAAGGATTTCCTAACTACTTTGGCAATATGATTGTCAAAGAAGAGATTACTATCTACCTGGGTCTCCAGATCTCTTATTACCTCTTCTGTATTAAGGGGGCTGCCACCTACCTATGTGGTAATTCATGGGTGTTTTGTTTTTCCCAAATGGGATGACTAAGCATTTTTTGGCATTTAGCTTGAGACCATGACTTTGACACCAGGCGTCCGTCTCAGTAAGGCCCTTTTGGAGAATGTCTGTGTCAGCCAGAGAGTCAATTATGGCTCCCAGTTTGCAGTCATCAGCGAACTTGGTTAGCCATAGCCCTCCTGTGTTTGCCTGTACTTCTGAGAAGTATATGCCAAACAGTAGGGTTCCCAGGACCGAGCCTTGTGGGACACCACTTGTGACTGGTTTAGAGTCGGAGCTGGAGCCCACTATTCTTACCGTGTGAGTTCTGTCTGTAAGCTAGTTGGCAACCCATCTCGTGATGTAGGGGTTTATGTTCAGGCTGGTGAGTTTTTCTATAATTCCCGAGTGGGGAATGGTGTCAAAAGCATTGGCGAGGTCAAGGTAGGCTGTGTGAACTACCTTCCCCTCATCTATGGCTTGGTGACTGTCTCGAAGAAGTCAACCAGGTTTAGTAGGCATGATCTGCCCTTAACAAAGCCGAACTGGGTCGGGTCAAGTGTTTGGAGGTTCCCAATGTCTTTGTTAATGAGTTCCATGATGATGCGCTCCATAGCCTTGCAGACCAGGCTAGTCAAGCTTATGGGGCGATATTTACCAGGGTCAGTTGTGGTCCCTCCTTTGTGGAGTGGAATAACCGTTGCTGTGCACCATTCTATGGGCATGTAGCCTGTGGAGAGGCTGAGGTTGAACAGTGTGTTTAGGTGGGGGGGTTAGTTCATTCTGTAGTTCGTGCAAGACGCAACCTGGGACACTATCTGGCCCCATTGACACTGTGCTTTTGGCTTTTGAAAGGGCTGTTTTCACCTGTGCGTCTGTGATTTCTGGGACACTACACTTTTCCGGTATTGTTATGGGCCCTTTTGGGGGTGAGAGGGGGGTGAAGTTTGCACTGAATCTATCTGCCAGGATGTTGGCAATATCAGTAGGTTCAGTATATTTTGTGCTATTTTGCACAAGCTCAGAGCATATCAGCAAGTTGCCACTTAGATTCTTGATATAGCTAAAGAAGGCTTTGTGGTTATCTTTCGAATCCTTGGCTATTTTTCTTTTGAAGTTTACCTTGGAGGATTTTATGAGGGACCTCAGTTTCTTACTGATACTGATCAGGGATGTCTTTCCTTCTTGGGATTTGCTTTTTTTCTGAACTAGTTTCCTCCTTTTGTTGTATAACCTGTTTATGGCAGGGTTCCACCAGACTGGTTTCCTTCTCTTAGGGAAGTGAGTCTTGGTTTTGCTAGGGATGGCATGATCCATGCATCCTTGTAGGTGCTCATAAAGTGCATTTGTAAAGGTTTCTGCATCTTGGGCAGCATTATCTTTTAGCGTGGGGGCTGTGAAACTTACCATCTCTGTCTTAAGTAAGGTGAAGTTTGCTTTAGAAAAGTTTTTTACTGTGGTTTCCTTAGTTGGGGGTGGTGGTGGGTTGTGGACATCCAGAGTGATTACTTTATGGTCTGATCTAACCAGTGATGGGTTGACCTCTGGTGTGGAACACCTGTCACCCATGTTGGTGATGACCAGGTCCAGTATGTTTTCACCTCTGGTAGGGGAGTTTACCAGCTGATCCAGGGCATTTGAGTTGATAAATTCCAGGAAGCACTGGACCTGGGTGTTTGTACTTGAGTAGTTTTCCCAGTTAATGGTAGGTTAATTGAAATTGCCCAATATCAGGGTGTTCAGTAGGACCTTCATGTTTTCCAGTGTCTCCAGAAAGGTGGAGTGGTGGTCCTGGGTCATGAAGGGTGATCTGTAGCAGGCCAAAATTTGCATTGCAGATTTGTTCGATGTTAGTTGCACATGGATGATCTTGGAGGTATCATGCTGCACCACTAACCTGGAGGTGTAGATATTCTTGATGAATATGGATACACCCCCTCCTTTTGTGTTTTGGTCCATGTTCTGTGGCCAAAATGTGTGGCATGAGTTGTAGCCCGGTAGTGCTGGGGTGCTCTGTGAAGCCTTTAATCAGGTTTCAGTTACTGCACAGATGTCGACGTTCTCCATACTGGGGAGTGCTTTGAGTGCGTGCATTTTGAGATTTAAACTCCTGGCGTTGAGTAGCATAACCCTCATTTTTTTATTTGTGCTGTTTACGGAGGTGGGTTTGACTTTTGAGTCTTGCCTAAAAAAGGCACTATGGGGGCAGCAAGAGCCTTGGCCAGTATTCAAAAGCCTAGGGGTGACAAGTGCAAGCCGTCTCTTGCGAAGCAATGAGGCCAGTCATTGTCCAGGCTGACAGACACTGGATCCCCTTTGAATGACAACAGAAGCTTAGCCAATTGTTGAAAGTGATAATTTTTTCTGTATACTGCAGTATCATTCTTGGTGAGTGCAGGATGCTACTCAGGGTCAGGGTCATACCCGCCTGGGCTACATGATCAGAGAGCTCTTCCATGTCTCTTTTCATGTAGTCCAGGGAGGTACGTCTCAGGTCATTCACACCAACATGAACAATGAAAGAGTCATATTTGTACTTGTTATGGAGTAACCTGAGTGCTTGTGTTATGTGGTGGATTCTGGCTCCCGACAGGCAGCTAACAGTAACCTTCTCCTTGTCCAGCCTAGTGAGTGGGACGTCAGTGTGCCTGACTTTAGAGTTGCCTATTACTAGTGTGTTAGGTATGTTATTTTGCCTTAAGGGCTGTGATTGCGTGGTACACTGATTTTGTGTTTTATGTGTTGTCTGGTTTGTGATGGGAGGTGCAGGTTTTTTGGGTGTCTGCTTAGGAGGTCTGTGATGCTTTTGCAGGTTTTTATTTAGAGCCTCTGAGTACGATTTAGTCTATTTATATGTATTTTTTGCCAGTGCTGGTTTAGTATATCTATGTGAGGCTGGAGGTGTGGTGCAGGTGTTAACCTTCTCCTCATGACTACTTGTTCCAGTCTTGGGTGGAGAGAGCTTAGCCTCCAATTTAGCTATATAATTGCATCTCTCGCATATGTTAATGTTTTGTGGTAGGAGGAGAGGGTTGTCTGTGTACATGAGGCAGTTGTAACGTTGCCTCAGGATACCCAGGTTCACTAGCTGGACTGGGGAGTATACCTTGTATTCTTTTTGCAAGAAACTTCTGAGGTCACTCTAGCTGCTGCATATGCCTGGTCAGGTACATACCAAAGGGAGCATTGTACTCTATGATTGTTCTGATAAGGATGGAGTACAGTGGGATAATGACCTCTTTGAACCTTTATAGGTTCATAGGTTAGTACTAGGCCAACCGCCTTTGTGGGCCATTTTAAGCCTAGCTATTTAACCCATCTGAGAATCAAACCTTGCACCTTGTGTTTGTAAGAGAAACACCTTAACCATTATGCCAACCTCCCACCCCTAGATCCAATGTCCTTACTTATAAGTTGCACAACATAAAAGGACTTCCTCTCCACTATGGCCATGTGGTGGTCGATAATAAGGCTACTATCTACATGCATACTCAGATCCCCCTGACCACTGGGTTGACTCTTATGGTTGTATTATCAACATGGTAATTAGCCAGGATGGTTGACTTCCCAAAAGGTACAATTATGTATTTCTTAGCATTGAGTTTAAGACCATGGCTTTGGCACCATTTGTTAGTCAGAGATAGACTTTGAAGAATGTTAGTGTCTGCAGGGGAGTCAATGATAACCCCCAGCTTGCAATCACCTGCAAACTTAGTCAGCTGTAAACCTTCATTGTTGGCTTCCATTTCAGAGAAATAGATGCCAGAAAGGAGTAGGCCCAGTACTGAGCTCTGGGGGAGTCCACTAGTGACTGCTGCTTGGTGGTGGTGGCCAAACCTATTTTGACCTCCTGGGTCCTATCAGTGAGCCAGCTGGCTATCCAGCAGGTGATAAAAGAGTTTGAGCTTGTCTCTAATACCTGGGTGGTATATTGTATCAAAAGCCTTGTTCAGGTCGAGGTAAGCTGTGTGCACTGTCCTACCATCATCCAATGCTTTGGTGACCCTCTCAAAAAAGTCCACCAGATTTAATAGGCATAACCTTCCTTTAAAAAAATCTTCTGAACAGCAGCCAAGTAGCATAAACAGTCCAATAACAGCAAAAATATCCACAGGCTCCCAATACAGATAAAAAGGTATTTAATGCAAAAAGAACAAGTAAAAAGCTCCAGTAAGTGCTTTTGTCTTCTTAATCCTTTACAAAGACTTCTTCAGACTGAAGTAAAAAACAAAAATTCATGTTTAAATATCCTAAAAACTATCACCTGACATGAAATCACATGACCTTGCTAAACATAGTAAAACACATTTACCTAATGCTTTAAACCTTTCCTTTTTAAATAACTAACAAATTCTTCTCTATTATTTAATCTTGGTGGAAAACAGGCATTTAGCCTTACTTACCAGCAGTATTCTAACCACTCTAACTCTTCTTCAATGTTTATAATATTTGCTTCAATAGACACAGTATCAAGTATTACAAATTTAAAGTCTACCTTACATTTGTTTAGCTTATAGTGTTTACATAATGCATTTCTCTCATCTCCTGACTGAATGGCATATTTATGCTCATATATCCTTCTATTTAATTCTCGAGTAGTCCTTCCAACATAGAAGGATTTGCATTGCATGCAAAAACACAAGTAAACAACATTTTTAGATTTACAGCTAAATTGTCCTGGAATCTTGACTTTTATACCCCCTATTTCTATTTCTATTTCTGTTTCTATTTCTGTTTCTGTTTCTATTTCTATTTATATTTCTGTTTCTATTTCTATTTCTATTCTTATTTCTATTTCTATTTCTATTTCTGTTTCTATTTCTATTTCTATTCCTATTCTTATTTCTATTTCTATTTCTATTTCTGTTTCTATTTCTATTTCTGTTTCTATTTCTATTTCTGTTTCTGTTTCTATTTCTATTTCTATTTCTATTCTTATTTTTATTTCTATTTCTGTTTCTATTTCTATTTCTGTTTCTATTTATATTTCTATTCTTATTTCTATTTCTATTTCATTTCCTTCTGTGAAAATATAACTGCACATATTACAATTATAACATTTAATCATCCCACATTTTTTCTTTGATTCTTTTGGCTTATTCAATTTACCCTGAAAGTAATTTTTGAAGTTGTTTGCCCTTCTTTGTACAAAAACAGGATTACTACCTACTTTTCTGAACAAATCATTATTTATTCTCAGTAGTCCCCAGTTTTTACTTATCACATTCTTTATAGCTTGCGAATCTACACTATTTTGAATGGCCATAGATGTTTATCTTTTAAAAGGGGCTTTTTCTTTTTTCTCCAGTGTCTTTCCCCTCATCTCAATTCTTTCTTCCAATAATTTATTTACTTCAGATTCAGGGTATCCTCATTTTTTAACTGTTACAGAAAGAACTAGCTTCTTCTAAAAAAATCATCTTCACTATTTGTAAGCCCACTTATTCTAGACAATTGCCCCTTTATTGTATTTATCTTGGTACTTTTTGGATGCATACTAGAGAAGTGCAGATACATATTGTTCTGCACTTCTTTTTTATAAATCATAGATAATAATTTGTTGTTCTTTTTGTAAAGAAACAAATCCAGAAAAGTAATTTTGTTATCACTAATATGGTGGGTAAATTTTAAATATGTGCATATGTTATTAATATATACCAAAAATTCTTCAAATTCCTCATACATACCTCCCCATATTAATAGTACATCATCAATAAATCTAAAAAGCATCTTTATACTGTTTTTGTGTTTGCTTTATAACACATGAATGGTTTCCCATCCATGCATGAAAAGGATGGCATAACTAGAGGCCAAAGCTGCCCCAATAGCTACTCCATTAACGTGTACATAAATTTTATCATAGAATGAAATATAGTTGTAATTTAATATGATATCTATAATTTCCATTAACAATCCAACCATATTTGTTTTGTTGAACACATCCGAGAATGCAATAATTTCAGCCTTACAATCTCCATTCCTTCATCATTCGGTATCATAGTGTACAAGGATTTTATATCCAGTGTTACAAGCAAATCATTTCCATTTATTATCAAATCATTTCCATTTATTATCAAATCGTTTCCATTTATTATCAAATCATTTCCATTTATTATTTTCTCTATTTCTTCCTAACAAATGAAAACTGACTCTATATTTGCTTATTTTGGGATTTGTATTTACCAAACTTTTCCTTATTTAATAAGGAAAAGTTTGGTAAATACAAATCCCAAAATAAGCAAAATCTATGGAATACCTAAAGTCCATAAGGACCTGGAAGAACCCCCACTTAGGCCAATAGTAAAACAGCAGGTATGTCTGTTTTTGTAGATAAGTTCTTACAAAAAGTAATCCCATGCACCTCCACCTATATTAGAGACAGTTTTATTCTATGATGAAATTTATGTACAAGTTAATGGAGTAGCTATGGGGGCAGCTTTGGCCCCTAGTTATGCCACCCTTTTTATGCATGTATGGATTGGGTAAGGAACATTGGCTCATTATGTTTGTGAGTAAAAGGTCAAGGATGTTTGTAGCCCATGTAGGAGAATGGACCAACTGTTCTAGGATGTTGGTATTAACAAAGTTTAGGAATCCCTAGGCTTGTGCATTAGAAGTGGTGTAGGATTTCTAATCTATAGAGGTGTAGTTGAGATCCCCCATGAACATCTTATTGGGTTGAACGGTGAGAGACTGTAGTACATTGAGATAGGTAGTATGGGTTTCCTGGGCCATGGAGGGGGACCTGTAGGTTGCAAGGATATGGTACAAGACCCTGTTTATGGTGAGCTGCACATGTATGAATTCCAGTGGGTCATGTACTTTAATTAGTCTGGATATGAGGTTGGTTTTAATACAGATTGAGACTCCTCCACCTTTAACTCTCTCCTGTGCAGTAGCTGGTCTAAATGTGTACAAGGCATTATAACCTTGCACTGCTGGGTTACTCTCAATGATTTTAAACCACATCTGTTTTACTATACAGATGTCTACACTCTCCAGGGAGAGGAAGGCTTGCAGGGAGTGGAGTTTCTTCTTAAGGCTTCTTGCTCTGAGCAGTACCACCTTCAGATATTCCTTCATAGGTTCAGTTAAGTCAGTATGTTTATCAGTCTGGCATTGCCTAGAAAAGGCACTATGGGGTGGAAAAGGTATTTGCCAATATCTGAAAGCCTAGGGGGGATAAGTGCAGACTATCTCTGGCAAAGTGGTGGGATTTGTCAACCATGTTCCCCAGGTAGTCAAATATTGTATATTGTAGAACCCTGGATTGACACCAGAAGCTAAGCCAATTGTTAAAAGTCAGTCATTTTAAGTTGGTAACATGGCATAATCCTTGCAAAAGGTAGCATGCTGTTCACTGCTAGGTTCATACCTGCCTGAGACACATAATCAGCAAGTTCAATCATATCTTATGGGAGATACGTCTCAGTTCATAACACCCACATAGACTATGACAGAGTCATACTAATATCTGTGGTTCAATGACCTGAGTGCCTGTTTGACTTAACGGATCCTAGCCTTGGAAAGGCAGATAACCATGACTCTCTCCTTATTCAGTCTGGTGACACATTGGCATAACTTGTCCATCCCATTAATTTGCCTCCAAGCCCCAAATTTCCATTTTTTTTATTCTTTATCAAATATGGGATAATCCACTGTTCTAAAAATCTGACAACATCATTGTTGCATTTGGATTCTTTACCATCACTTTAAATTGTACAGTGGTGTGATCACTGTTGGCTACTAATACCATCAAATAGGCCTCCCTGATAAATGTAGCTTGGTTAAGACTATATCCAAGCGTCTGTAATTTCTGATGCAAACTTGAGTCGCTGTTAGCCCACAGTATCCGCTAGCTTCCCTTCTCATGCTCCTGCTCTAAAACCTTAATTCCTAGAGTCTGTTTTTGGCGGATTGAATAGTCCCAGAAATAAACCTCCTTCTTTCTACCCCACTTTTTTATTCTTTTACCTAGTTCTTGTTTTTTGTGTACTAACATATTGGGGGATGATACATTATACCCATCTGCCAACATGCATCTTTCTTTCTAACTTAACTTTGAAGGCACTTACTTTAGTTCTGATTTTGCCCATTTTCTTTTCTTTTTCATGGGATGATAGGGTTTGTCTTCTCTGAGGTTAAATTTGACGCCCTGCTTTGCATAACTCAGTTCTCCCCATCATCCTCTCCTTTATGTCATTCCTTAGAAATCTTTATATCTTTACATTTTCTATGTTTTTTTACTGGCCAATGGCTTTTACTGGGGATAGCGCCCATAACCCTCCTGGAAATGGGCAGTCATCACTAAATGCAATCTTGGGAACTGACTAGTACCTCTATGGTATTACATTGAGTTGAAATGTCTAGGCTTAACATGACCTCCGGGTCAATAGCCTAGTAATCTCCCATGATCCTAAGATCTCTTATGATCCTATGATATGAAGTTCGTTCTTCTACCTGCATCATTACTTGCAGCCCCTGTCTCCCTTCTCAGACTCCTTATATTACACCGTTACATTGTAACACTAAGTGATGTCTACCCTC